>NW_024580664.1:621468-860197 GCF_017639235.1 Corvus kubaryi | reverse complement strand
GGTAAGCATCGCGCTCGCCGGAGCGGCGCCGGGAGCACGGGGCCGCCGTCCAGCTTCGGGCGCCCACCCGGGGGGGGACGGGAGTGGGGGCAGTGGCGGGTGCGCCGGGGCCCCGCCAGGTGGCGCCTCGGCGCCGGGCGGCCCCGCGGGGCAGTTGCGCCGGTGAGGGCGGGCGGGGCGCGGAGCCGCGGGCGCGGTCTGAGGGGCGCGGTCCGAGGGGCGCGGTCCCAGGTGCGGGCAAACTTTGCCTGCCCGGGCGGGCCGTGCTACGGTCGGAGTTGCCATGGATGCCTGCGGCGGCGGAGAGCCGGGGCGCGGGTTCTCCCCGCAGGCCGCCGCCGGTGGCTGCCAAAGCAGCTACGGCGGCGCGGGGCGAGTGCCGAGCGCCCGGAGCAGCCCGGGGCTACGGGCGGGAGCGGCGGCCGTGCGGCGGGTTGGGCGGCCGGCGGCTTTCCCCGCCGCTATTGTTCCCTGCACGGCGGCAGACGATCCCTTGGCTGCGAGATCTCGAGCACGGATAGACTTGGGCGAAGGGAACAGCTCTCCATCCACACTAGGCAGCGGCGCTGGTGGTGCTGTGTGCAGGAGGACGCAACGCTCTCGTGACTGCCGAAGGCACTGCTAAAAGGTGTAGAAAAATACCCCGAAGCTCTGAGCCGAGGAGAGCGTGGTATCCACACCAGACCCCACTTTGGAGCTGCAACCAAAGGTTATTAAAGTCAGTAGGGATCCTTTTCCTGACACTCAGCTCCAATCACAATTTTCACTGCTCCTTCCAAAAAAGCAAGCTTCCCTTCTAGGTAGACCTGGGCTGCATCATGAAACAGGCTGTAACAGGATAGTACCAATGTTGAAGGCACGTTATCAAAAGAGTGAATCACGTAACTGCTCAGGCTTTTGTCCCGTTGTTGTTCCTGTCTTGCTCCCATTTTGTGTGATCTTTCCAAATTCTGTTGTTACATCCTTAGGCCCATTAGCCTAAGTGTGCAGTAGCCCAGACAACTGGAGTAGTAAGACACCTCTAAAAATTCATGATAAAAGGCATAGGAAGTCTCTTCCATCGCTTCGTGGTGAATGAGGTGGTTGGAGCCTGGGGTTCTCTTCAGCACTTCTGAGCCACAGATCCAGGTTCCAGTGGTCGTGCTTGGTTTGGCAGAGCCCAGGCAACACAGAACAAACAAGATGATTTAGGATTTCTCTTTGTTCTGGGGAGGAACCCTCTACTTAGCTGGACTCCCTAAGCCTGATATTGCTAATCGCTTTTACAAATAGCAGTATTTACACTTAGTGTTAATTATTGTGTGTTTATTATACGGTTTGGACAAGCTGGTTAAGAGAAAGCTGATTATTTCTATCCTCTCATTGTGAATTACATGGAACAAATGATTTATTTGAATCTTAACTTCTTCCACTGCCCATCACAGTCCTTTGCTACAAGGAGTGGAAATGCAGAGGTAGTCAAGATTTGAAATTAAGTGTTTATAAAAGGGTGAAATTACCTTGGGGATTGTGGATACAAGGTATTTGAGCCTTGTTTCTTTTTCATACCTAATTCTGTGGCTGCTCAAGGGCTGAATCGGGGTTTGAGTGTTGGTTTATGCTGCCAGCCTGTTTTGTGTTGCATTTTGGTGAGCCGTCCATCACAGACTGACCTCTGTGTGATTTATGGGCCTCCTGTGCTAAATTCTTCTGCTGTACACAACAAATTGAGTACTACCAAGAGAAGTTAAACTAAGCTAACTTTAGCTTAAAAGTGATAAAATTTATAATTCCTAATTTTAAATCAACACCTTAGTGCTAATGAAGGCTGCATGACAAATCATCTGAGAAAGGAAATCTCCTTTTGGACAAATAGAGGAAGAAATAAAAAGAAATTGCAGCTCTCACTTTGAATCAGGAGTGCTCCGATCCTACTTTAGGCATCCCACTGGGCAGCCTTCCTCACTGAGTTCATAGAGTCCTTAGCATGTCCTGGAAAAACAGTAGTTATGTGGGCAATCAACAGTAAAATTAATTTAATGTCATGGCTCTCTAGGGTGGAGTGTGAAACCTCAGTGTTAACTGCTTTGTCTCCTCTTTATTCTCTGCTGTTCCAGAGGATTTTCTACCATTTCCATCTTAGCATCCCCGTTTTTGCTCTTATATCTGTCAGAAAGGAACATAAAACACAGAGGAAACCCCTGTTTTTCTATTGTTTCCCCTGTCATATGATTTTATGGCCAACAAGAGGAAGCCTAACATTTGAGACCCCTCTGATTTGCTGTCCCTAAATGCAGTTTATGCTTCAGTGATTGCTTCAAAAGTAAGTAAATAAATAAGAGCTGGGCCACTGAGTTGGAAAGCTCAAGCTTTTTATTTGCACAGGGTTTAGTATGGGTCAAGAACTTTGTGTTAAATCTACACTTTCCATTTGGTTCATGTTTTCCAATGCCATCTGTGCTCATAAAGGAGCAATAAGGAAAAAGGTTGTTTTGGGTGCCTCCTTAACAAAAACCTGGAGTTTGTTGATGGAGACATGAAATAATGTCCTTGCCCTTTCTGTTTGGGATGTACTGAATTTCAAGTGTAATGTAGAGTAAACAGACCTGTGAAGATGGGTGGAATCAGTGAAATGCTAGTGCCTAGGGGGAGCTGCTCTTGAGTTATGTGGAGGGGGTGGGCTTTCCCTAAGTTGAGCCCTTGGCTCCTCAGGTGAGTCGATCTCCCCGAGGAGCCTGCCTGCTCCCTGCATGTCAGTCACTGAGCTCCCTCAGGTGCCGGTGACCCCAGGCCAGCAGTTGTATGCAGAGGCTGGCAGTCCTGGGGCTTCAAGAGTGACACAGCAATGCTCTGTGCAACACCCTCTGCACTTTTGCTCACAGGTCCAGAAGCACATTTTAGGCAGACAACCCTCCATGTATTCCTGAGGTCCCTGCCAAAGTCCGTGGAGGAATGCAGAGCAGCCCAGGCTAAGTGAGATCTGGCACTGTTTGCATCAGGGCTGTGCAGTATGGCACAGAGAGCACCATGGACAGGGAAGGATGGGCAGTAGCAATGCTCTGCCAGCCTGCTGCTTTCAGGATCCTCTGCTGGGCCTGGAGCTTAGCTCAACAGCTCTTACCAAGTGCCCGCCTCTGCCTACCACCGCTTCTGGCTCCTCCAGCTGCTTGTGTCCAACCTGTTCTTCACAAAGGGATCACTTTCTAAAATCCTTGGAGTACTAGTGAGGTCAATGATTACTATTATCCTAACACTGTATTTGAGATGCTTTATAGGAGATTGATCTTTCCAGACAGAGTCCCCCCCTTTCCTGGTCTCTACACGCTCTTTTCAGAGTCCAGAAGCATGATGGCTGTGTGTACAGATCTTCCTGGCCACCACTGCTTCTCTTTGCTCTTCAAGCTGTTCAAAATAGTTAGAGATGACATAGATGTCATAGACGTGTCCAAGTACTTTGTTGCTTGTAAGAACCCTGTTGTGTAATACATAGGTGCTGCAGCTGCGTGTGTAACTAATGTCGACTGAGGTTGATCTACTTGATTTCATTCCACATGAAAGATCTGATTCTTTTTCTTCCATATGCCACTCTCTTTTCACTCAGTTTCTTATTAGTAAGAAAATACTAATGCATATATAAGCAGGAGCAAAATCCCTGGGGTTGTTTTCCTATTTTTGTACACTTCCTCCTTCCTGGACATTGAAATACAACAGACTGGCATTATAGTTAATGGAGACAAGCTGTCTATTAGACCTTGCAGGAATGCAGTAACAGAGAGGACAGACGACATTTCCAGGTAACAGATGGGAAGCCAGTTCTCCAGACCTCAGCAATCTCGTCTCTTTGGATTTGTTTCTCTCAGTTTCTCTTGCCAGATGACCTACATGTCTTAATTGACCATATTAGGAGTTAATTTATTCAGTCTCAGCAGTCTTTCACCAGATCACTGAAGTCCATATTAGATATAAACTCTCACTTCTGTCTGCTTATATTACCTCTTTGAATGTCAGCTCTGTGTACCTTGTTCATTTCCACTGGGGTAAACAAATTCACATGTCAAATACTGATGGTGTTATTTCTTCAGGCAATATGTACTTACACTTGGAAATTAATGAAAATCAAATACATCAACAAGAAATTAGTATTTAGGAACAACGAAAAGAAGAAATTAGTATGAGCAGAATATACTGAAAATCCAGGTTGGACTAAACAAAGTCTGTAATGAAGATGAAATTGTGCGCTACTTCTGTTTTTATTATGTATAATTTAATACTCTTAGGTGGGTTTGGGCTCTGATACTCAGTAATCAGTAACTACTCTTGCAAGTACTAATGGGGAAGGAAAGGAAACTGTCTGGCTTATTAATGTTCTGTTTAATTAATAAAGTAGCGAGGAGGGACGAATATACCTTGCCAGGTACAGAACAGTGCTGTATCTTGCTATAAAATTTATTCATCAGGTGTTTGAGCAGAATGATGCCTTTATTTTTACCAAGTTGTCATTGTCTGGTCTTTACAACTTGTTGGGCAAAAACTGGGACAATTTGTGCTAATGGGAATGAGTGGGGAAGAAACGTGCCCTTTTGGTATCCTTAGCTGCTCAGAGAGTGCCTTCAAATGATATCTAATACTGTCAGTCAAAGACTAAATTTGGTTGAGGTAAGGGTTGAGGTAATACAGAGATTTTCCTTTTCAGCTATTTTAGAGGCTCTACTATTTTGAATACCCTCAGGGAATACAAAATGTGTTAGCAGTTAAATCCATGACAACAGATAACTTACTTAAGCATTAGATTTAGCCGAGTTAACGTGCAGTCAATTTAACTGGCTAAGACACAGGCCAATGTCCCTGGCACGAGGAAGCACTGAAGTCCCTTGCTTCAAGCACAGCAGAGTGGCAGTTCGAACAGGGGTCTCTGGCCTTTGGGAGGAGCAGGACAGACAGACAGTCGAAGATTTCTTCTACAGTTGAGCAGGCTGTGACTGGGGTGAATTTAAGTGGATTTTAGGGAATTTGTAGTGAACTTAAGTGCTTGCAGGTGTTTAAGTTTTAAGGCCAAAAGATCACATGATGTGCAAGTGATGTTCAGTGGAACATCAGCATCGTTTTTGAAGGTCTAGAGAGGATTTCCTGCCTTTACCTCAAGCACTCCTCTTTGCTTAGGAGTTCATCTTTCCTATCACTGCCTCTGCTGTAGTTTTTTATGGTGATTCAGCTGATTAGCAGTAGGATTCATCTCTGCATCCATGATGCAAAACCAGACCAAAATGGAGTCAAAATTTTCCAGTGCTTGAAAAGACTTGAAAGTAGCAAGGATATAAAGGGGACCAAGGCAATGAAGATGAGACTTCAGGCTCAGCAGTGGTGTGGCAGACAGTAGATGATGGAAGGATATTTCATTCTGCTCAGCTATGTAAATTAGGATGTTTAAAAGATAGGGTGAATTTTCTGCAGTTTTAGAAGTCTTAAGCTAGAAGTGTCATTGTGGTATAAAGAAATGTCAATGGGATATCTCAAATATATCTACCATCTAGTTAAAATCTATCCTAAAATTTATTTTCTTAAGATTCTAGAGTAAATTTCTTTGAGGGTGGGCAATAAGGAATCAAAATGTAATGGAAAGTCAATGGGGTTTATGTATCAAAGTCCCTCGGTTCACTTTCTAAAATGGCATGTAAATGACTGGTGTGCTTTCAACTGTCTTACCAGTCATACTTTCATCTGCCACCTCTGTTGATAAGCAGAGGAGAGCAAGGCATAAGTGACATGGGGAGGAAGAATCAGAGTGTGACAGATTGTTCAGTCTCCGTCAGCAAAAGAACTGGGGCCATCGAATGAAACCATCAGGACCCTCAAGTTCAGAGCAGAAGAATGTGCTCTGCATTTAGCTGTGAGATTCCTGGCCACTGGGTGTTGGGGGGAGCATGAGTTTCCATGGATTCAAATTCACACAGAATATTCCCCAGAGGATAAAATGAACACTGCTGGCTCAAAAACCCCTTGACCTGCAGATCTCCAGCAGCTGGAAAGTATTCTAGGGAGCAGCATTACATGGTTATTCTAGTCATGGGAGTCTTCCCAAGACATCCACTGTTGGCCACTGTTCCAACCAAGATACAGGCATGGATTTAATATGAACCAGTATGTTCCTTACCATCTAGCAACACAGAACTGAGCTTTGTTTTCTGCTGAGCTTGCTTGTGAGATATTGAACCTGTTGGAGTCATACCTTTGATTAAGTGTGTCAGCTGAGAAAAGTTTTATGAGTCTGTGTTGTCTCAGAGAATGTGTGCATAATTTGAGATTGAAATTGTGAGGGAAAATAAATGGAGGAAAGCTAAGATCTCTTAAATATGTTGGTTTCACTGAACTAAAACCAGAAAGATTTGACTAAAGTAATTTCTTTTGTCCAAGATTCCCATTCAGGCCAGTGGTAGGTCAGAATGGCTGGTTGCATGTTTCTCGAAAGCTTGCCTGTGCCTGGATGAACATTCCCTTTCCTCTTGTTCTGAGGTGGAGACAAGGCACATTCTAGCATAAAAACACAGAGAAGGGCCAGTTAACATATTTTCCTCTATATGTTCTCCACTGCTGGAATGTTGTCCTAGTGACAAGACAATGAAATCTTAACGTTAAAAAACATATATGAAAAAAATAGGCATGGGGAAAAAAGGGAGAGATGAGCTGATTGAAGAGTAAGTAAAACTTCAGAAGTTTTGATAGTCTCCAGTTGTAAGGTAAAAATGGCTAAAGCTCCCCTTTTCTGCCCTGCTACAACATCTGTGCATTTTACAGATCTCATGTGGCATCAGGACGCTGGCTCTTTGGTCACTGTTTTCCTGCTTCTGAGCAATTGATCTTAAGCCACTGTAATGTAAGTTAATGTAGTTGAACCTGACCTTGAATGCCAGAAACCATCATAAAAGGAAATGCTTCACTGGCCCATATTATTCTTATCAAAGCTGTTTTTAATAGAAAATTAGGTTTTTATTAAAAATACCTAACAAACAAAATCAGGAGACTATATTTGTGATGAAAATATTATTATTCCCATTAAAAAGTGACCTCTATTTGAAAAAAAAGAAAAAAAGGCTTAAGTCTCTTTATTCTCTATGGGAAATCAGTCTTTTGCAGGAGAAAAAGAAACACTTTTTTTCCTCAACAGCAATACGGTATTAATTCTTGATAGTTTGATTCAGATATTCTACTTTTTGTCTGTTTTTTTTTTTGTAAATTAGTTAGTATATATATATCTGGTGGGGGGTTTTGGTTTTGGTGGCTTTTGTTTGTTTGTTTCTTGGGATTTTGGTTTTTATTGGTTTGGTTTGGTTTTTTGGTTTTTTTTATTATTTTTCATCTTGGGCATTTGCTAGCATACAATTATTCATACCAGTAGTTGAATTTGCAAGTCTCCTAGTAGTTCTCCATTCTTTTCAGGCATTCTAAAAACTGTTCTGTTACACGGTCTCTTTGTCTTTTCCAGCTTATTTCTGGACAGATGAATAAACACGCTTTTTAATGCATTTCAATTATCTTACTTTTTGTCAAGATATACTTTCAGGTAACACAATCAATTAAAACTCCATTAACTGTTTAAAAAGGACATATCCCCTGGTGGCAAACCTTTGTTACTGGCCTACTTGAGATAATGAGTGTGAGTAGATGTATGATAAATATTGACTTGCTCAAAAATAAAGGGGACTTTTTTATCCTTTTTCTTGCTTTTTATGTTTAAGCCTTAAGAGATATACTTTCCATTGCATTTTTATCATTTAGATTCAATCTATTTGGATCTTCCTGAGAGTTAGAGCCTGTTTTACATTTAGTGTGGCCAGCAGGACCAGGGCAGTCATTGTCCCTCTCTGCTGAGCACTGATGAGGTGACACCTCAAATCCTGTGTCAAGTTCTGGGCCCCTCGCTGCAAGGAAGACACTGAGGTGCTGGAGTGTCCAGAGAACGGCAACACATCTGGTGAAAGGTCAGGAGAGTGAGTCGTATGAGGAGCTGGGGGTGTTCAGCCTGGAGAAAAGGAGGCTCGAGAGCAAACCTTATCACTCTCTACAACCATCTGAAAATGTCTGTAGCCAGGTGGGGGTCAGCTTCTTCTCTCAGGCAACCAGCACAGGACAAGAAGATAGAGCCTCAAACTGCACCAGAGGAGGTTCAGGTTGGATATCATGAGGAATTTATTCATTGAAAATGTTGTCAAAAATTGGAATGGACTGGCCGGAGAAGTGGCTGAGTCACCATCCCTGAGGTGTTCAACAAACAACTTGGATGTGGCACTAGTGATATACTTAAGTTGGCATGGTGATGTTCAGTCAAAGATTGGACTCAATGATATTTTCTTTTTTCTGTTCTCTGATGTTGAAAGTTGAGGTTTTCAGCACCACTCGCTGCTGCTGGGTCAGCTACTTGTCTGGGCAAACTGGGCTTTTGTGGCTTGCAGAACACCTGCACAGGAGGGCAGCTGAGCATGAGACTAACTGAATGAGAGAAAAGAGCAGGGAAAAGGTCCTTCTGAAGGGTGATGAGTGTTATATTACATGAATAAATTTGAATTTGTTTAAATTACTGGGGAAAAGTGTAGCCAGAGAGCTTTCTAGGCTGCAGTCCCGAGTGCTGTCATTGCAGAAACTGAGTGGAATGAGTTGAAGCTGTGAAGAGTAAAATGTCCCCAGTCTTGGGTGATAATAGAAGCCTTAGTTTTCTGATAGTTATTTATCATTCTTTTTTTTAATGTGTGATTCAAGAGGGTTTTTTTATCGAAGAGTAGTTTTTAACTTAGTCCTACAACAGGTGACTTGTTTCAACTACTGTTTTCAGATCCTAAAAAGTAGGAGTGCAGATTTAGCAAGTGAGAATGTGTATCTACATATATAATACTCGGGTAATTCATGCATGTTGAGACAAAAATGACAGATTTATATCCTAATACACTGGCATACCAGTTCTAGGGGTGGGACTGAGTAGTCAAGACTTTTGTACTTGGCACCTCTGCTGCCAAACTCTACAGAAATTGAATAACTGAAGAAAAAGGTGAAGTTACTTTAATTCAGTACTCTCTTATAGAAACACAGCAGTGGTGGAGAATAAAGGAATCTGGAGTCCCTGGTAGTGGATAGTAACCTAATGTAAATCCCCAGGCAAGTTAAGTTACTGTATTCTCGGCATGGTGCCTGGAGTAGGATGGGGGGAGGAATGGGAAGGGATGAATCAGCTCTGATGTTTTGCAAGATCCTTCCTTCTAGTTCAATATTGTCTTGTTTTCTTTGCCTATATTTATTCTTGACAGGTGGTGAGGGAATGTTTTCATTAAAGAAAAGTTTCCTAGAATTGCAGAAATCATATAAAGTCTCCTGTTTCATACCAACATTCAGACTTACAATTGGCCATATTCTCTTTGCCAGCTCTTTAAATCTTTGGAGTTCCTCAATGCTGCCTAAAATCCTTTTTTTTCCCTGGGCCCCATTATCCAGCAGTACAAGGCAGAGAGCATAGAAGCTGTCAGTCTTGCTGCTGACCCATGCACGGAGGAAGAGCAGCTGCCTGCAGGAGTCCTGGGCAGCTGCAGTTGGGTTGAGCCTTGTCCCTGACACCGCAGTCACTCTGACCCCAGGTGGGCTCGGGGCAGTGCCAGCATGTGTCCTGACCTACTTTTGCATTGCTTGATGTTGAATTATGGATCCCCTATGACATTCTTTCGCTAGAGTCTCTCAGGTACGGGTATACCGTTTTAGAACTGCTGTCAGGAGAGAGCAAGCTGGTGCTTTGACAAGCTGGGCATAGGAAACAGTGCAGTAAGAATGCCGCTGTAAGAGTAACACAGGTTATTAGCACTTGCAAAGGGTGCATGTGCCTCCTTTGTGCACAGCTGATGGAGCCAGGATAGATCCCAATGCTCGGGGAATAAACACATTAATGTTTGGGTGGGGTAGCTGTGCCTCACTTCATATGTCCTCGAGAGCTGCCAGCTCAAGTTTGTTGGAACCTGCCCTGCCTGCTCTGGTTTCCCAGTTGTGGTTCCTCAGCGAATTTGGATGAGTATATGAGGGAGGACTGTCAGACTGTAGCACTGTGGGGACAGAGGAAAAATGACTATCTGTACCTGAGAAGTCAGCCAGACAGCTCCCATTTCCAGCTCTAGGTCCAGGGACTATATGTGGACCAGATTTCCATGTGTGAAGTGGGACAGGGGAGAGGCAGAGGAGCTGCCTGATGAACCAAGTGCTGGTGTCATTATTCTTAGCAATGCTGAGCACACTGGAGGTGGTTTTTGAATGCTGGTTCTGGTATGCTGATCCACCACCTCCAGAATAGCCTGCCTGTAGCAAGTGCCCAGGTGTTCAGGCTGGGTTTTCTGTTCTCTGTGATAACTATATTTAGACAGAATACAATTTAGAAATGGAAGACACAAATCACTAAATCATAGGCAATCATGGCATTGAATCAAATGAAGAAAAAGTAATACTTTCCCCAATCAGTTCACTTGTTTCTTGCTTCTGGGGCCCATTTTGATTTCATAAGCGCATTTTCTTCCTTGGCACTGTTTCTGTAGGAATTTTTAAAGTATGTATGTTCTTAGTATTTTTGCTGTGCTTGAGGTCAGCACTGTTAACCTTACTCATTTGAATGGTTCAGTGTCCCCTGGGCCAATACAGTGATCAGCTGTGGCTGCTCCACAGGACAGATTTTGGCAAACAGTTTTAGAGATGCTAATGAGGGTGGTGGAAAAGGAGAGATACCACATGGCTGAGTGTGCATTAAAAACCCCTTGCCTTGATGTAACTTACTTCTTGTAGGACTTCTCATCTTCACAGTGCTTATAAGCATTAATGAATCCTCATGACACCACCGTGAAGTGATGTAAATATGTATTATCACTACAGTACATGGGAGGGAAAGAGAGAAAATTTTCTTGTGCAAAGATTGCCAGAGAAGCTAAGTGGAAAACCAATAGTTTTAAATTACTGTCTTATCCAAGACAACTGGAAACTGCCTTTCTAAGTTGCTGTGTTGTAAAAGCATCCACTTGTGTAGGCACATGCATCAGTGCTCTCCTGAACAAAGAAATGTTCCCTAACTAGTGCTTGGGAAACCAGTGCAAGTTTAAAATAGCAGAATGATTCTGCAGGAAAAAGCTGTGAAATTTTTATATCTATCACTGAGCTTACTAAGGGGTTTTTTATAGATTGTTTAGCAGTTTCGGACTTTTCTCATGTGATTTCTCCTTCCCCACAACTCAGTTTGAAAAGAAGGATGGAGGAGAGGGAAAGGGGAAAGGGACAGCACCTGCAGAATATGCGAGGAGTGGGCCTTGGGCAATAATTGGGAGGAGAGAGCAGCTGAAGTGGGTGGTTTGGGGCTGAGGATGCCTGACAGAGCTGTGGTGTGAAAATTCAGCCATTGGAGGAAGTATTGCTGGGACCTTCAAGGACTCTTCTGCTATTTCTGCTGGAGTTTCCTTTCCTGGTCACTGTAGGTCCTGGTCTTTGTCCTCTCCTACTGCTTGTTATTGTCACACTTTGCAGCCAATGCCATTTCAGTGTAATTCTACCCTTGCTGCATCCACCTCCTCCCATCTGTATTTGTTCTCTGCTCCTAGAGGCTCCTTGGCAACCTGCCACATGAGATATAATCTGCAGCCTCATGTAGAGAATTACTGTACTCTGACCTCCTCTGTATTGCAAGCTACTTCTGCTTCATAGGGCTTAATCCTGCAAAGAGCTAAACACAACTTCAGCTAGGCACCTCTATGGAAACTGCCTTCCCACAGGTGGATTTATGGTTAAGAGCAGGATGTGTCGAAATACATTGACCACTAAAGGGTAGAAATCGGGATGATGAATTAAGTTTTTCAAGTGAAGTCTGTAAACTAATTCTAGCTGTATAAAATAACTTTTTTTTGGAGGGGAGGATCTTTTGTGAATAAAAAGCTAAGGTAAAAATGAAAATCTAGTCAGGATTACCGATGCAAACACCATAAGGTATTTCTTTTACTGGAAGTACTAATGTTTTTTGATCAGCTGTCACTGAACATAATTCAAGACTTTTATATATGTATTTATATAGCATAAATATAGAGATTCATTGGGAGTAGTATCTTGTAAGACAAATACTTAGGTATACTGAAGAACTAGGACACAGATAATTAAGTTTCTGATCAAATTAAGTATCTGCATATTGAAATATCCATGAAAAAACCCTTCTGAGGCATTTTAAATGGCATAAAACTCACTAGCTGTATTCTGGCTGATTCTGATGTGCATTGCTACTCACCTTCTTGGAGCTCTAGAGCCTGACACCTCAACTTGTTCACAGAAAGAAAGGCTGATCAGTTTAATTTGCTCGCAGTAACATTGTTTCAGAAGCTATAAAGGCCATTTTTTCTGTACCTTAGGTAGCTCCACGGTAACTATTTCTGTGGGCACTTCCATTTTTGCTCTCCTTCCAAAGGAGGTGCTCCCACAAATGCTGCTTTCCACCTTCAGTCATACTGCTGTCCTCTTGGGGTGCATCCACCAGTGTTGCATCCTTTCAGAATTATCTCGAGGCTCTACGTCTGGCTTCTTTAGCTCTGGTCCCTGTCTCCTGCTATGTGGTTGTGTAGCTCTTCCTGATTCCCTCATGGCTACTCTCTTGTCCCCTTCTCTGGCTTTCACTACTGGTCCATGTTCTCTGCAGTCAGTGGGCTGAAGCAGGTGTCAGTTTATTTCTTCCCCCTCTCCTTTCACTACACCCCACTTTCCCACTTCTTTCTCGAAAGGCCCCTCAGAGCCATCACCTTTGCATGGCATTGCCTTGTGTACAGGACTTTGGGTACATCTCTCTCTCAGCTATCTTGTATTGCTAGGATGCTTTTCACATAATGAGGTGTGAAAGAGGGACAAAAATTATTTAAAGTGCTGGATTAGGTTAATGTTTCACCTGTTTTCCTGAAAACAAAGGGGCAGGCAATGTCCCAGTTATCACAAGTGCTGTATTTGAGAATTTTCTGTTAGCTAGGGGGACATGCTGCTACCCAGGAAGGAGACTCCTGTTATACTTTGACAGTTGTGAACCTTCCTATGCTCTCTGTGGGCTCTTCTCAAGAGGATGGGCTGGTCAATGAGTGAAATGTTTGGTTTTCCCTCAGACTTCGGTTGTGTGTCTTATAGTAAGTCTGTTGCCTCCGTATTGTTGGGTACTTCTGTGTTTGGGGTAAACACATGGGATTGAATTAATATTGAGAATTTCTGTGTAGTCCTCACCTGTATCTAAAAAAGGGGTATGTGAACTCGCATGCTGAACTTAGTCTGTTTAAGTACCCTGCATTGCTACAACAGACTAAGAATTAGCATCTGCGTGACACATTTTTGTAGTACTAGCTTAAACTAATTGAGCTGTGTATTATTTGCCTTCTGGACTTTCTCTCTTGCTAAAAACAAGTGATGATTAGTGCCAGTGTAAGTTAGACATGAGTAAAATGTTGTTCAGCTAAACAGCTTGAATAATGCAACAAAATGGTGTCGTTTTGCGTGCCTATTCAGAGCACAGAAAATCAATCTGCTTCCAAAGCTGGAGCCCTACCACTAGATTTGTGGGTTTCTATAAGTTCCTGACTTAAATCCCAGTTTACCCTATAGTTACTATAATCATGCTATCCAGTCATGAGCATGTAAACTGCACAGATTATATTCAGGAATTACATTATGGAAATGCAGACAGGTCTGTTTAATGAGGTACAAAACCTGTTTTGCATGAAATGTATAAACTTCAATTATCCATGTGACACAAAGGATAATTTGGATAATCTAGCTTTCAGAATATGGCAGGAATATTCAATACGATGAGCATTAAGAATCATGACCTCATCTGGGATAACAGAAAGCTGGTATAATTGAAGTGCTTCTGTGTTGGATTCAAAGGATTTAATAGTATTTAATGTTTGGGCTCCAGTTTTGTCACTGCTGTTAGTGTCCACCTAAAAAAGATCAATAAAAGTCAAGTGGATACAAGAGCTTCTCACTGCTCCAGGTAGTCTTCAGTTAGCTATGACTGGGGACAGAAAAAGAGAATTTGATAGCCTGCTTGTCAAAGAGAGCCAGTGGGACATCTTTCCAGCAGTATACTTGCTGACTTAAAAAAAAAGAAAGAAAAAGGTCTTTTTTCGCTAAAAGTTGTATTTTAAAGTTTTAAAGAGAAATACTTCTCTCTTTTTGTTAAGGTTTGAAGCTCAGGATGTTTTGGAACATTTTTCTTGCTCATTTAGAGAAAATCCCACTTCATTTGAATTAATTACTGCTCCTGTGGTGATATTTGAAATAAAGACTATCTTGGATGATCAAAATAGGGAAAAAAAAGACTAAAACTCATCATATGAACCTTACTGGTAGAATCTTATTAACTCTGAATGCTGATATTCACAAGTTCATCCATCCTCCTGTCTCCCACTATCACTGTCTTTTGGTTTTTAAATGCACAGAAGGTTTTTCAGTCAACTGCAGTTGAAATAAGCTTCCCATTACCTTGCCAGAATGGTAGGGATCAACTCAAAATCATCTGAGTCACTACACTCTGATGAGATCTGTTTTTACATTCTTGGTATGAAGTAGCATATTCTCCCATTTGAAATGCAAGTAAGGTCATAGTAAGTGAGAACATCCTTGTGTTGATGTGCGTGGACAGTTCTGGTGTCTCTCCAGCTGTTTCACTGAACTGCTTTGTATTCTGCCAGGCTGTGTATTGAGTGTGTCTTCTGCTCCATGGGCAGAGTGAATAGAGGAATCCAAAGAGATGCATCAATGAATAGATGTTGTTTGTCTGTCAACATGCAGCCTGGGTCAATTCACTGGCAATTGCACGTCCTGAAGTCAGTCTGTAATCTGACAATGGTTTATCATTCTACCATGCAGTGCACTTGGAAAGGGGTCTGTGGCCTATCCATCATCTCACTGGCTTTTTGAACACTTTAGTCCATTGGCTGAAAGGGTGCCAGTGCAAGGTCACTGCTGGAATGTAAAGCTAGATCAAAAGTACCTGTAAGAAAGAAAATATCTGAAGATAAGCTCAGGTAGTTCTGCTCTCTGTCCCTAATTCGTTCTTCTGCATAGCATGTGGTAGCTGGAGGTGGGTGAGCCATACTCTGTGGTGGAGACTGCAAAAATAACAGTGGTTTAAAGACCTTGCACTGTTTATAGTAAAGGACTGCCTGAAAACCGAGGAGTTCTTTGCAGGGCGGGAGACTGGCTGGATACAGAAGATCAAGGGAGACCTGAACTCATGGCCTTGCTATTTTCAGATCAGTTAGGCTCCTACATGAAAACCCAACAGGAGGTTCTGCAGTCAGTGAATATTTATTTTCTGACCCATTTATTTTTCTTGTGCTATGTAAAACTGACACTGTACCCTGACACACAGCCAGCAGCTGGTTCTCTGTGCCCATGGGATTTGGAGATTCAGTAGGGTCCTTATCTTTGCATTCAGGAAGTTTGTTAAGAATCACACTCTTCTACTATTCTCTTTCAGACTGATGTAATCTCCTTTGTATAGGTGGCTTTATGTCCCTTTCACCATTAATTTAAAATGGTGGCCAGGTCTAACATAACACAAATTAGTAGACACACGGTATCTCTGTAGTTCATTTTACCATAACCACTATGAATTTCCTGTGACTCTTGCGAAGACTGTTTTTACCTGACAGCTTGTCCTGCATATTAGATGTGAACCAGAAAATTACTTGCTAGAAGTGTCTTGGTTGGCTTGTTGCCATGCACAGAAAAAGAGCAGAATCTTTATGGTCTTACATGCCAGAGGCTGTGTAAAGAGAGGACAGGTCTGGCTGTTACACACACAAACAAATTTTGAAATGGGTGTTGTGGTGCTTGAACAAAAGTATCTGAGGCATTTTGGTTTTCAAAACAAAACTTAGCAATTTCTGAGAAAATAATATATGTGAAAGTACATATGCCAATGATGTGCACTCTCACTGTATCACTGAGGTTTCTGTAGGATGACTTTATTCACTTAAATTCAGTGGGAGCTCTATGGGTTTTTGTAGAGCATAGAAAATGTCAGGGAAAATCCTCTCAGGTAATGTTTTAAAGCAGTGCCACCTTATGGTTCATTTCAGAATAGAGATGTTTGGTGTCCCACCCTTGCAAAATACCGTGTGCATCTGTCTGAGCTCTCTAACTTTCTTCTATAGTGACCTTCTGTGTTTCTGATCAGGGGGGCAGTGGACTATGCCTATCACTATCAGGACTAATTGCAGAGAAAAAAATGCAATTGTTAGCTTGCTTCTCAAAGAAGAGCTGTTCCCTCTGTGCAGTTAACATGGCTCTCATGGGCAAAAAGTCATGCTCCAAGCCCATTCCTTCCAGATTCCTTGTATGACTGCCTAAGGCTCCTATTTGTGCTGAGATGTTGTATTCCAACCCAATGCCACAATCTATCATCTTGGTAGCTGCAGCCCATATTCATCATACCTAGTCGTGCAGTCCTGGCCTTCGTGCCATGGTAAATAATTGCTGTCTGGCCAAGAGCAAGAGGAAAGGCTTTGAAATTCTGCATCACTGTTGCTCACCTAAATCCAGGATCCCTAAGCAGGGTGAGTTTCATGGATCTGATGTGACCATGCATCCAGGGAAGATGATCTTAGAAAAATCCTTGTAGAAAAAACTGGTTCTCTCAGTCTCTTCCTGCTCTTGTTCCAGCTTGTGGCAGGACTAGCTGCTGTCTGGATGCCAAAAGCTTGTCAGAGCCTCTTGGTTGTGTGTCTGCTTGAATTCCCTAAGAAGTCAATTATGTATTGACATATGCTCCTGTGTTAATTACAGCTACTGCTGCAGCTTGGTGACCTCTTTTGTCTGCAGTAGCCATAACAGTTTGCAAATAATTCTGGCTATCCTGTGAGAGAAGTGTCACTAAATTATAGGAGAAAAAATCCTGAAGATGCTTTAATTAAATTTTAGGTTTAAAAGTAGCAGTTTCTTCCAACAACTGCAATGCAGAAGTCCCAGAAGTGGTATTAAGAAAGATGGGTTTCTTTGCTCTCCTGCTGAAAGCAGAGAAATCCGTTTCTCGGGGAAATTACTATTTGAGCTGGAATGAGAAGTGACACAGGGATGGTTGTGTTGGGTGCAGCTGGGACTGATGTTCAGCTGTTACTGCTCTGCTGCTCAGTGCAATTCACACAACCATCACCACTGCCATCCTCAGTGTTGACCCACCACTGGTTGCAGTGGGATTAAAATTAACCAGGAGCCATTAGTTAGGCTTTGACTCTCCCTGTTGGACTAGTTTGTTCATATACAGACCTTTCTTGTTTCCTTTAGGCACATAGACACTACACAGCATCTTTACTGAGCATTGTGCAGAGATGGCCAGCCCAGCACAACTGTTAAATTCCCTCAGATTCCAGCAGCAATCCCATACATTATAGAGGACAATAAAGCTTAATAATGAAAATCACATCATTAATATTAGCTTAAATATAGCTGTTGCTATAAATTTATCTTGTTCATAAGGTGTGTATGTCAAGTCTTGTGGCTACAAAGAATACTGTGGAAACTCCATTTCCTGTGGTCTTGAGCCTTTTCATTCCTAGGCTTTAAAAAACTAAATTAAACTACTATTTTCTGTTCTCACCATGTATCCTATACAGTTCCCATACTTTTTCATACAGCCTTTGTTCTGTCAAATATTTTGACAGTGACATACAGGATGCCTCATTCAACTTATTTGGTCAAGAAAATCAAAACCTTGGCATCCTTCACTCTGGTGTTACAAAATACACAGAGAGCGCATCATATTTGAGATCTCCAGTATCTCTCTGGTTGGCCTGAAATCAGCATTAGAAGTTTATTACAGACATATAAACAGACTGATCCTGGAAATCTGATTTTCATAGGGAGCTAGGCTAACTAAATCAAGTCAAAAGTATGGAAATTACAACCAGTGTAAGATGACAAACCTGAAAACTGGAAGAATATGGTGATAAGAAGAAAAGAGTTCAAAAATGAAGGTGATGCTACACTAGCTGCCTGGGAAGATCGTGTGAAACCCTTCACATCACTGCCTTCCATGATTCAAGGAATACTGCAGTGTTTACTTCTGAATGGCTGAGCTCACAGACTTCGGTCAGGTTCTTCTTGGGAACAGACGGTTACAGCTTTGCTGGTGACAGGTTCAATGCCAGCACCATGCTGAACGCCAGCTGAGGGTGAGCACAATGTGGAACAAATTTGCAATGTACCTTGAATTGTCTATTTCCATAACACTTGGAAAACCTGTGCTGCTCTGCCTCAGGGCATCCATAGCAACTTTATTACATGATATTGGTTTGTCAGACATGCCTATGATTTATGCTTCTGCTTGA
Organism: Corvus kubaryi; assembly: GCF_017639235.1. Classification (NCBI taxonomy): domain Eukaryota; kingdom Metazoa; phylum Chordata; class Aves; order Passeriformes; family Corvidae; genus Corvus; species Corvus kubaryi. Next base: position 841,862 of record NW_024580664.1, on the reverse strand, counting down.
CATTGTTTCTGCTTAGCTGATATTTCCCTTTCATTATAATAAAGCTTTTTTTTCATCAAACAGTGACTGTATGTGTTATACAAAAATGAGAGAACTCACTGACATGGAACTTAATCATGTTTCTCTGTGCCCTTGATATAATCTTTCAACAGCATCAACACTTTCAACAGTGTATTCTCACTCCAATGCATGATGGGTTTTTGGTGTGACACAAACGATTAGATAGCAAAATGATCTATATTTGGGAAATTAAGTAACTACAACATTTGGAGCAGTTTCTGGTAAGAAATTTCAGTCGAGAATCAGATGACTTCAGACACATACAGTAGGTCATAAAAAACTTGTGAAATACCTAAATGTGTCTGACCATGTATAGCCTGCCATGACTAGCTGGTGTGCTGATTGCAAGGGCTAGATGTCAGAGCTCCTTGCTCCCTGCTTGCAAGGGCTGGATGCCAGAGCTCCCTGCTCAACAGGAAAAGCTTACTTAGTCAAATAGGACTCTGTGACTCTTAGGTGTATAGTGCTGATCATGCAAACATAAATGTTTGCATTTATGGCCTCTCCCACTGCATTTTACTTCTCCAGTTCTTTGAAAGAAAGGGGTTTAAGTTTTAGGAAAAAAAGTTGACTTCCAAAAATGAGTATATTCTCATTAGAAGTGTGATATTAATGGAGTAATTATTATAGCTTTGTTTTGAAGTCTCATTTGATTTATAATTTTAAGAGTGTAAATTTTTTTAATGTATTTTTGAGACAGCAGTTACTGGTGTGGGTTTTGTTTTTTTATAAACATATTTTATGAAGACAGGAGGTTAATTTTATAAAGTATTTCTTACCTTTAACACATTATGTTGCTGAATTTGAGAGACAAAGAAAAAAGCTTTTCAAAGATTCTGCCAGAGTCTTTAATGCCAGGTTTTTCTATATGAAAGAAAACATTTAGAAAGTGTTCAGGTTTTTCTATATGAAAGAAAACATTTAGAAAGTGTTCAGGATTATATAAGTAGAGAAAGTGGGTTTTGGTTTGCTACGCAGTACAACCTCCTAAGTTCAGGAGGGCTTACAGTTGTAGGAAGACTCATATTGCTGGCAAGGCACCACATTCCACAGGGTCTTCTAGTGGCTTTTTTCTATCTTTTCTTTCTCTTCCTGATTTTTCTTATGTCAGAAAGAGTAGCCTTTTATCACAGCTGTTTGTTTTAACATTCCCTGGCATCTAAGAACGGTCTCAGGTATAAAGCAGCAACACAGTAATTTTCCAGCCCTCTCATTGGTATTCATGGCCAGGTATAAAGATGGGCTGACTTTTACTTGCCTCCAACATTATCTGCAGCTTCATAACATCTCCGATTGCCAGCCCTGAAGGTTTGCTTACACTTGCATACAAGATCTCACCACTGTATGTGTATATGAGTGTTGGTTTATTTCTCTACATTAGAAAATCTCTCAGCTTTGTGTGAGGTGAGGAGACTGAAAACCATGCAGTGTCTTGCTAAGGCTTTTTACATCTGCCAAAGCATTGTAATTTGTGACACCCAGGCTGTGATCCAACTGTACCAGCAGTAAATAACTTGGCTTATTTTTGTGCTGTTTACTTTTTAATGCATTTGCAGCCTCTGTATTGTTTTCACATTTTTAACAAAGGATTAGGTTTTGGAAAATTGTATCTGTATCATAAAAAGAGTAATGCTGATTTTCTCATACTTTTTACCTCAAAGGTGCACAAACGTACAAGGGTTTGCACAAAGTGATTAAACATGCAGCACAGACAATGATGTGCTATGCATGCTTCTCATGTGAGGGCATTTTGTTTCAGTTACACCTCTTGGTGCATTGTCTGGAAAATTATTATGGATGCTACAAGCTGTGCAGGAAAAGAGGTTCTGCTAATGGGCGTGGGTAATTAATGTTATGTCAGCCTTCATGCTTGTATGGATCCTCCTGCAGGATCAATGTGTGATGTCAGTGTGAATCTGGGTGAGGTGCTCAGCCTGTGAGGTGGAAGTGGCAGGCATAGGGTCTAAAATGTAATATAATGCTTTGTCTCGCAGTTTGTTTTTCAGAACTCTGCAGTAAATTCTACCACTTGAATGCTCTTCACCTGTTTTTATCTTTCTTCAAAGCCCTGCTATGCTCGACAGGAGTGCATTAGGATGGAGAGACTTGGATAGTTGAGCTTTCAGCCTTCTGCTCTGTTGCATCCTTCTAACACAGTGCTGCAAGAGAAAAAGAAAAATAATTGTTTGTGAGGGAGATGTTACTAGGAGCTGGGCTCCCTGCAAGGGACAGGTTAACCCCATCTCCTTGCAGAAACCAAGCCTATCACATCCTGTACTCTAGACTCTCTGAGTACCAGTAGACCAAGCTGCCACAAGCTCTGCATCTGCAGTTGCAATCAGTCCCATTTGTTCTTGTACATTCAGTTTTCTCATGTTTAGGTTTCAAACAGCTGTTGCACTCTGAATCCAAAGCTTCCAGAAAGCCATGAGGTACCTGATGACTTCAGTGGGCTCTAGGGCTGCTCTAAAACCTAACTTCATTCCCTCTAAATGATTAAATGAATTTACTTGGATAAATCAGCAAGATCTCCATGCAAGGTACAACATATGAGCCCTTCTGCTTTACCTGTTCTGAGAGTTATTGCCTCCCCTCAGATTAAGGGATGCCATTTTTTACCAAAGTTAGTCTGTGGTATAACACTGTAATACAATATTCTACTTTGTATAGATGTATTGAGTACAAACACTATATGTAGACATGTAATTGCAGCAAGACCTTAGTTACTCAAAGACCCACAGAAGTCAAACAGAGTAGTTTTTTCTGCCATCTCTAATGTGGTTTCAGATTAGCCCCTTACAAGAGACAAGGGCTCATGTTCTTCCCGGCAGGTTCTTTGTGGATCTTCAAGAGACAGGCTCTCTGCATCAACTTTTCTGTGAACACTGCAGCTGGCAGACAGGTAGATCTGTATACGGTTTAACATGCATAAAGAGAGAAATAAAGTGCAGATCTGCATGTACACTGCCCAAAGACACCAGTGCCTTCAACTGGCCAGGAGTGTTTTCTAAGACTTTGGGGGCTTTGAAATGGAGCTGGAATATTGGGAAACTCATGGAGCAGGGAGTTTTGCCTGTATCAGCTGTGGTCAGTTAAGGCAGGTGCTGCATTTTGACTTTCAGAAAAATTCACTTGCTCAAGCTCTTGCCAAGTGTTTAGCTCACCTGGGCTCACCGTGTTGCTTACAGGCACTTGCTAGACCTGTTTTCAAGGACAGATGACAATATTCAGAGATGTGAATATAGATTGTCATTTGAAATTGCCATGAGCTTGTAAATTCATGCTTTTTTAAACTTTATAAAAATAACAAAATCACATTTATTTGACACAACAATAAGGATGCACAGACTCAGAATCCTCTGTGCTATGTTTATAAAAAGAGACTAGAAAGTAACCTGACTCACTGTAACCATCCCCTTTTCAGAAGAGCTAGAGCATGAGTGAGCTGTAACTGTATGGCTTTGGCCTTGAAACTGAAAAGATCAGCAAATAATTGTTTTATTATTTTTTCAAAATCTTATCCAGTAGCACAGAATAAAACAGAGGGTCTTATGGGGAAATGCAGTGCCATTCTTTAGATTTAGTAGTGGGATTTTATTATATATTTATGGCAACTGTAGCTGTGGCTCTGCCACCTGCTGAGCCTGCATTGCTCAGCCAGTTATGGACAAAGTTGAGCTGGTGCCACTGTCCTTGGGCACAGAGTGCCATGCCTGCCACATGCCTCCAGTGCCTGCCCGGCTGCCCAGCTTGGTCCTTCAGCATGGGGCATCCCTGTGCCAAAGTGTATGTGACGAATTAATTTCCAGTGGACTTCTCCACTGTCATGCTCCACCACCCCCATGTCTGGGAGGGAGGTGCTTGGGGGAATACCAGCTGCCTTGGGCAGTAAGAGGATGCCAGTGTGGAGGCAAGAAGACTTCAAAGCGTGCCTTTGGGAGGTATAACGAACCTCATCTTGCGTGTAGTCTCACCAACCACAAGTTTGCTTCATCAAAAGAAGCACTCTCCTCAGGTCTTTTGTTTATACCCGAAAGAGGGAACTGGTGGTCTGCAACCACCACAGCTCCCAGTCCACAGAGCATCCTGAGGGCTCTGTGACTTCCGGGGGGGCCATTACAGTTTTCTGAGGATCATTTGCCCTTCCTCTCCTGCAAAAAGAATGCCACTTAATGGACTCTGCAAGATATTTTGACATATTTTGATGCAAAACAGTCTACAGAAATAGAACAAGATCTGTTTACATTTAGCTAAGGCTAAAACTGGTTATTTCAGTTTCACTTCGATGATGCAAAATTACAGGACTGAAGGTATGACAGAATAAATCTCCGAAGATCATCCAGTTCAAAGATTTATTTTATACTGAACAGTGTACATCTTGTGAAAGATTTGATTATGATTTTCTGAAACAGTCTCTCCAAGGTGTAGATAGATGTAATCTCACTTTAAGAGCATAAGGGTAAATAATTATTTTCACCTACTCTTGCAGTTCAAAAGAGGCTGCTTCTCAGTTGCTGTTTGATCTGATTTCAAGGTCTGCCACAATGCAGAATTATATTTTTCCTACCTCTGCTGAGGACTCATGAGAGTTTTTTTCAGCTATTGCTTCATTTGAACAAAATAACAACATAACCTTCAGGCCTGGTATTCCTTTCTGGAAAATATTCAAAGTCCATTAAGTTATTAAATAAATCAGCACCTAGCAACAGATAGCTTAGGATAGATATGGATGCAATATGATGCAGTAATAAACAACTTGGCAGTATGCATATTACTAAATGTTTTTTACTGTGCTACGGGATAGCAAGGCCAGCTCAGCATCTGAGCCTTTTGATTGTTTGAATTACAGGTAGGCAATTATTTTAATTTTCTATAGTTCACAATGTTTCTGCATGATCTGGAAAGAGGAGGATCCTGCTGAATCAACTGCCTGTTGTGTCATAGCATTGGCAGGTCATAAGAAGAACTTCCTGTTGTGATGGTGCAGTGCCTGTTTGGCACAACCAGCTTGCTTGAAGTGGAGGGGTTGATCTGTCTCCTTGTTTACCATTGATAATCAAGTGCTTAAGATCTTCAGAAGGTAAAGAGCTAGAAAAGGCCAAAAAGGTGTCAAAGATTTGTCTCTTCCCCTCCAGTTTTCATCTGGCTGAAGAATTTCACTGTGGGCAGCAGCAGTGACCAGTCTGTCCGGGAAGAAGTGATTGCTGGGCTTGGTTCACGAGGTGGATCTGACAGCTGGGAGTGCCGTTAGCTGAGCTCAGCTGTACCCCAAACTTCCTCTGTGACCCACAAGGCACTCATGTTGTTTCACAGTCTCTCTTCCCCCATAGCAGGAGAAAAAGCCACCACTGTCCTTGCAGGAGGGCTGGAAGGCTGCCCTCATTAGTGCTGGGAAAGACCCATAAACTACAAGTCAAAATACCGTTTGTTGTCTTGCACATTAGAATACCTCACAGCCAGAACTTCCTTCTAAAGATGACAACAATTTATTTAAAGATGCGGTTCATAATGATGTTCTTAGCATGGTTTTAAAAGGACTTGCTTGCTCCTGTTGCAATATGTCTAAGAGTGATTTGGTGAACAAGAAAGGGGAAGTTCTGAAAGCGGCTGTCTAAAAATTGCCATTGAAGGCAATTTGAATTTGAAAAACAGGCTCTGCTACTCTTTGTTGGCGTCTTGTACTCCAATAAACCTAGTTGCTACAATTGTGGCAAGTATAACCATGATACTTGTGTGTCTCTAACACAGTACTTCTTTCCCAAATGGTGTCAGAGAGGAGCTGAAGCGTTTTATTTCACTGTACTATATGACTTAAATATCCTTTTTTAATAGCAAAGCTGGTAGCTTCCATTCATGTGTTTATTTGGGGACTGTTTATTTGGTTAGTTATATCAAATGATCTAGAAGTAAGAGCTCAACCCCCTGAAGATACAGCACAGTATTCAACACAAAAATACAGGAAGAAAATAAAGTTGCAGTATTTATCTCAGCATGGTTTTTTATACCAGATGAAATATTATTTCCATTTATAAGCACAAGAACTACTTTTAAAAAATATGCAACATTATCAGTCGACACCGAGGGGCCAAATACAAACATAAGTTTGGGGGAAAGAGAAGGGAAGGGGGATGTTGCAGTGAACTAGCATCCTTCCTCGTAACACCAGGAGTGCACATCAGCTCAAGTTATTGCCAAGGATTGGTGCTGCCTCTGTTTATTGGCTGCCATTTTACCTTAGTTTAATTCCTTCATGGAATAAAACATAAAGTTAAGTTAATCAAATCTTCAAAGATATAAAGTGGGACAGATTTTCTTCGAAGAGAAAAAGCAGATTTGGTGGCCCTATCACATTCCATATGAATGAGACATTAGTCAGATTTTTTGGTCTGAAAATCCAAAGTATAATTGCTTTTCTAGTCACATTGTTTTATTTTGATTAAAATTAAAAGTTTTAAACAATAATGGATTATTTTGTTGAGAATGTTTTAAATTTTTTGTTTTGCTAGGAATTTAGATAATGATTGTTTTCACTGTGTAACAGAGCCAAATTCTCTTGGGGGTGGGAGAAAAGAAAAATATTGATCAATTTTTCACTTACCAAGGCCATCAAGTGCTATGGCAGTGATTATTCTTCTTATTATCTTGCTCAAACAGCAAAAGCTGATACAGGGACAAATTTTAGAGGATTCTGTGACAGGTGAAGTCTCCCAGTGTCTTTCAGCATCAGTAGGCAGAGCTGGATGTTTTAAGAACCATCCCTGGGTTTCTGAAGAGCCTTCACATGACAGCATTAGGCAGAAACCATTTAAGAAAATCAAGATGCACCATGTCCCTGAGAGAAGTGTGTTAGCTGCATCACTTTGTTTTCAGCTCTTCACATTGTGTCAGCGGTTTCATTTCCTTTTGGTGAGCACTTTGCTCAGAAGCTGCTGTCTTTGTTATGCAAGTGAATCGATTACACCTAATTTTAAATGAGCATCCAAAATGACGTTTCATCTTCAAAGGTAGAGCTCTGGTGTTCCATCAGTGCTTTAACCACAGGTCTGAAGCTTTTGAGTAGCTCCTCCCCTTCCTGCAGAAATCAAAGGAATAGTTTCCTTTAGTAAAATGTCATATCAAAATGTTCCCAGTTATTACAGTCTTGTGTTGTTACCACTGTGTGTGCACTGATATGAGAGTTCATAAATAGCTTTTGTGGTATTGTATATCTTAGTGAAGCCAAACACGCTGCAGTGGAAACGCTGTAATAGCAGAGGGGAAGGATCTTATCTGATGTGCAACACGTGCAGGCAAGCCCTTAGCTGTTTTTCCCTTGTAATTTACATATATCCCGAGTGCTGAGAGCCACACGTTTTCAGTCTTCAATTCTAATTAAGGTGAAGGAAAGAAAGGATGGGATGAACAGCACCGTAAAGTCTCTCAGCAATAGACTGTATGGCGTAAGGTAATGTCTTCTTGCTGACAGCCAGAAAAGAAAAGATATCAGGCAAGGTCTGAGCAGATTGTATTGTCTTCTTAAATAAATTGTCTAAGTTCTGCATTTTAAATGATTGAAGCTAAAAAAAATTAGCTCACCTGTAGCCTTTCTCTTTTCTAAAACTTTTCCAGGCACCTTATTTTTGGACTGTGTCCTTCTTACAAGAACAGAGCTTTCAAATCATTAGTGCTAAGATGTATTTCCTGATGTCTTACTGTCTGGTCTTCTGTTTCCTTACAAAACATCTGGAATCCTATCCTGAGGCACAGAAACAAGGTTGTTTGATTTAAATTTAATATTCTTTAACTAGTATATTTGCCCTCTTGTTTTGCCTGCCTTATGGGGATTGTTCTCAGATTCTTTGTATAAACTCTACAAGTACCTCAGTAAAGAGAAAAGCCCAACCTGTACCTTGGAGAGGACCACTGTGAGAGACTGACCATGATGCAGGGCAGTGTCAATTATGGGAATGTTTCTGTATCACTGGAGATAAAGCTATATGACTGTATACTTTTAAGCCACTTTAATCTAGGGTTATGTGGGTAAAAATACAGCTCTTAAAACTGGCTATTTTAAGCTGAACCCATTAAACTTGTGCATGTGTATAAGCTCCAAGATGGGCGCAAAGGGTGTTCTGAACAGGCAGATACGTCAGCAGACCACATTCACCTTAAGGACCGAATTCCTCATTCCTTTGCCTCCTATAGGCTGAGGTTTTTTCACATCCATGTGTAGTGAGTAACAGTGTTTCATACTGAATTTACCCAGAGCAACACAGTCCAGATTTTGAGAAAGTCAACGAGTCCTTAGGCTGACTTAGGCAGTCTAGATGTATTATCCTGCTTGTTGTGAAACATTGTTTCTGTTTTTAGATAAGCATGTATTGCTCTACACAAACCAGAACCCATGAAATGATACGTGCTTTTAAGTGCGTTTGTAGCATACGGGCTGAAAGGGGGAAAAGTACTTTTTTTCAATGCATCCAAACTGAATTGTCATGTCCTGCAGAACTCCCAGATTCTACTGATAAATAGCCAGCACCTTCATCCTCTGCAACAACAAACACAGCAACACTTTTCTGGGTGCCAGATGACCTTGCTGTGAATGAAGCTGAAGGAGTAAAGGGTGCTCGCTGTCATCTCTCTAAACTACAACAAGGTGGCAGCGTGCCTCAGGACATTGCTGATGCAGCTGGATCTAGCCGGCCATTAGCTGTCCGTTCTCTAGGACATCGTGGGGATATGTATATTCTGCATCTACTGCTGAAAAAGCACCCGTAGGCACTCAGGAGTCATGAGAGGAGATGCTATTGATTATCTGTCTGTGGTAGAATAATGGCCACACCAGGACACACCATAGGTCTCTTGTGACAATCAGTATCAGATACTAGAACACAAATTTAAGCATCAGGCTGCACAGGTGTGTATATACAGGTACAGTTATAGGTACATACGGAAGGGGTCACTACTGCTATAGCATTTGTCAGTGTTGTTAGGAGAGTGTTCCGAGCCAAGACTTACATCCAAGCTGCCATTCTTACTTGCTACTGATTCTCACAGCCTCCATGAGATTTCCACATTTTAGCCCCTTTATACTTTTGTCCTCCAGGCCATTGCTGCCAACAAGTACCACAGTTGAACTGGGCCATGCAACAGGGGTGGCTTTTAACCACAGGCAGCTGGAGCAGTTGTAACAGGCAATAAAGCAAAGTGGATGGTGGAGAAAAGTTTGTTTAATTGGGTGCTAAAGCTGTTGCTCTGTCTGCACTAAATTAGACCAGCAGGAATCCTAATGTTGCATGTTCTCTGGCTGCTGGGAAGAACTGATTTAAATGCCACTGAAGGGTCCTCACGCAGATCTGCAGAGCATCTCAGTGTCACATCACATTTATTCCTCTCATCCTTTGCTCACTTTTCACACTTGCTTACCTCTGCTTATAGAGGAGCTTTTTCCATATCCTCAGCTGAAGTCCTGTGTGTGGTTCTGCACATACCAGCAAGGACTCACCAAGCATGGTGACTTCTGCTTCTGTCTGGAAAGATCTCAGGGCAGGAATGAGCATGTTTATGTGGGTATGCAGACCATGAGCAGTGCCCAGTACTCAACGGGAAAGGAGAGGAGGAGATCATGTTGCTTTCTTAACAGCATGTGTTGTCTCACAATGTCGCTCTGGCACCCCAGCTGCCTCAAGACACAGCCAGCAATGTAGCACAACAGTCCTCAAGAACTGCTTTGGCCTCACAGTGGGCACTAGTTACTGGAGTGAGATATTCCATAGATGTTGTAAGGTATTTGAACCTTGGTAGTGTGCCCCAACCAACCCATCTTTAGCTATTCTTATCAGAGCCCTCAGAATGGGACCAGGCTGGAATTACCCTCACTGGCTTCACCTGGCCTTTCCACTTTCAGCTGCAGCATATCAGCCCCAAGAAGGTTTTTAAGCTCCAGTCTGAAGGCTGGAGGGGAAGGCTTATATCTGTTCTCTGTTCTTTGCTGTCTTGTTGTTTGGGTTTCTGGGACTAACTTGGCTGCTGATCGCTGGATGGGTTTTGTTGCTGTCATCATCTTGATGCTGCTTGCCTGGATCAGGAGCCCCACCTGTTAGAGCCCTCAGGAATTCAGCAAGGACTGAAAGGTAAACTGTGCTAAGTTGGAAAAGAATTGAGAAAGAAGTTGAAAAACTAAATACCAAGACAGCAAGGAATAGATGAAAAGGACTGTGCTGCACTAGATTGAAACTATAATCATATTATCAGAAAAATGTGTGTGGGGCTCGTGGACAGAATAGAGAAACCAATCGAGCAATGTGAAATCTCAGTCGCAGCAGTTGCAAAATGCATAAGTACTGTGTTATGTAAAGGTTGTAAGGTGCATAAGTAGAGTAACATGTATAAGTTGAAAATGCATAAGTAGAGTATCACGTAAAAGTTGTAAAATGGATAAGTAGGTAGAATGTATAAGTAAGCAAAGTGTATAAGTAGGGTATTATGTTAAAGTTGTGAGATGTGTGAGTGGAATGTATTTGAAACAATAAGAAGCTTCTGTGAAATCATATTGATTCTTTGATCAGAAGGCATGAGTTCCTCCACATAAGACCTCCAAGAAAAAAGGACTCTGATTACAGCCTCCAAAAGGGCTTCTTTGTGCTTCTTTCACAACTTCCTTGCACTTCTGGGTTGTCTTCCCTGGCTCCTGAAAACTCATTTCTTTTCAGTGGGGTGCCTGAGGCATCTGCTTCACCCCCCCTCACGTGGAGTTGCACTTGGCAATGCTGGCTGCAAGTGAGAAGCTTAGAGCTGACTCTTTATTACAGTGTCTAGTACACACTGTGACAGATGAAGGTCTAGAAAGCTACGTGAGGTTGACACCAAGGTGTGTAAGCACTAGAGAGGTGAGAAGCAGAGAAATATCTGCAGCCTTCCTGAAGACATGTCTTCACCTGTGTTTTTCAGAAACTAAAGTAGTCGTCTGGTTTTTGTACTCAGACTTAATTTGCTTGGCTACACTTAGGCCCAGAGATGTAGCTCTTGAGAAGACTGGGGGAAAATAATAATTTGGAAACAAGATAACAAGGGGAAAATAGACATGATTTTAAGAATTGTAAATTGGAGTACAAATACCCCTTTCATCTTTGAGATGATACTATTTTCATATTCATTCGGAATAAATTTTGGTTGGGTTTTTTTCTTGTTTGTTTGCTGGTATATGAGCTTTTTGCTTTTTATTGCATCTACAGGATCCTGATTTACAGCTGTATGGGAAAGTAGCAGTGACTCTTTGTTAAAAGCAAGATTCCTATCTGAGGTGTTTATGCCTTCAGACTTCTTCTCAGGGCCAAAACATCTTTCTACTGGAACTACATTCTTGTGTTAGTTTCCAGCCTAGTTCTGTCCTTGGAATGAATTTGGCTATTCTTTTGCAGTCAATACAAAAACTTATTTCTTCTGTGTTTTTGTTGAGATTGCTGAAATTTTTTTTCCCCGGGACAGCACATGGACAGACACAAACTTCCCAAAAGTACCTTTGGAATGAAACAAGCTTAAATCAGTGACTCAGTCACAACAGCTTTTTCTGATATTTTTAGAGATCTTTCTCCTTAGGAAGTGGTCCTGTGGCTTCAAAAGTAATGACTGCAGAATTGGATTCAGGCTTGGATTCATTGCAGGTTCATAAAGGGATTATTAACAGCTGCTTCTGTCAGTTGTAAATTTTGTCACAGAACTTTGGGATTTGGCCATAAAGGTGAAAATTTACTTTGCTAGAGTTACCTGAGGGAGACAGCCCTGACTGGGAAAAAGGCAAGGCTGGAGCAAAAGGCTGGGTTCATGTTTACCTGAATATTTCAGTAGTTTGCTCTGAAGGGATGCAAAGCAGAATTCAAGCTGTCCCTCACTCCTCTGGGAAGATCAGATGGCAAAAATGTTGTCGAACTGTTCTCATGAGAGGTGTTTGGTTGGTGAGTATTGATTCACTATGGAGTGTTTCTCCTGAATTTTGATTTGTATCTGGCCCACAGACTAGGAAAAAGAATTGGTTGTGGCAGATGGTAAGAAAATGCAATCCTTGGCTGAAACAAGTATCTGTGACCTGTTTGGGAAGATGTAGAAATCCATCACTAGGTGACAAGTCCTGTGTTTGGTAGCCCCAGAATGTATTTCACTGCTTGAAACTGCTTGCATAACAGCAGGGAGTAGAATCCAGCTCTGAGGTTTAAAGTGTTTACTCTGTGAAAATCCTCTGAGTTCAATTTTCTTCAGATATTTATGATCCAGTGAAAATTAAATTGTGGCAGAAGGTTTATGAAGCATGAACATATACATAAGAGAATGCACACAGTTGGATATTCACATCTGCACTTTTTCCATTAAAATCCTGACTGCCTACTTGGGGGGAAAAAAGTAATTGGCTCAGAATTACACAACTGAATTTAGTTACTTGAAGTAATTAGGACAGTGTGTGTGGCTTGTGAAGGGGCCACGAGGGTGACTTTTTGTACAGAATCATAGCTTCTAACTTATTAAAAGATGAAATGTATAAAATGCCTCCCTTGTTTTAATGACCTGCTGGGACTAAAGCAACTTGTGGAACCGGAACTACAACTGCTCTGCAGTATGATAGTGGTTCACAAAGAACTTCGCAAATAATATTTTGAGTCTATCAGCATACCAGCTACTTTGGAGATTGTGTACAGCTGTGAAAGAGGGGGCACACTGCTCTGAAGTGGCTTGCATAAAATGGGGTATGAAGGGGCTAAGAACTTATAGTTCTATTTTCAGTAGTGTTTGTGTACTTTTTTCACAGAGAGAAAATAATTTAATCCTTTGCGGCAATAGGTCCTTTTGGAAATACGTAAGTCTAGCACTAGGTTTGCATTGTCCTTTTCCACTTGTTGGGTAATGTGTGGTGGTTATCTGTAACTCTAACATCTGGGGATGTTAGAGTTTTAAAAGATTTACTCTTACCAATTTTTAATAAAAGTTTGGGGTTTTTGGTTTTTTTTTTTTTTTTTGTGGAATACTGTGTGAAAGATGCTGTGTGTACAATACATAGAATGGTAGCAGAAGATAAACTGGCCTGGATTTAAAAAAAAAAACAGTCTTGGGAGACATAGAAATGCTAATTTTGGGCTAAATTGCTAGCATATACTTTGTAGTAGACAAAAATTGCAGAGCAGTAATTTCCTGGCATTCAAACATATATCCGAGAACACCTGTTATTATAATTCAAGCTTTATGTTCCAAGTGAATAGAATTCAATAAATATTACATTTTGTTGTCATTTTCTGTATACAGCCTTCAGTTTCAATTTACATAAACCATATGCTGTGGAGTGTTTTGCTGCTTCCTCTGCTTATTGTTCTGTGTATTTTCATGTACATGGCAACACCTTGAATAGATTTGCTATCTCTCTGAGTCACCCCCTGAATGAGGGGATGTATTCCCTGGATTTATTCTTCCAGTGTCAATTGTTTTAAAGAGTATGACAGTCAGATGACTTGGCAAATATACAGAGCCTGTTTGTTCCATGCTTGGTGATACTTGTGTTGCCCTGGTATTCTAGATTGTGTCTTTGGCCAACAAATCAAAATATTGTAAAAGTTTGTTCAGCCCATGCTGTGCTTCTGAATGCCTTGATCTAGCAATCTGTGTAGTGCTGTGACAGGCTGGGAGCATGAAGTTAGAGCATGTCTTGATTTTCATATGGTACTGATGGATAAAAATATTTGACAGTTGGTACTGCTGCATTTTCCCCCTTTCCTGCTACTTCTGGTTGGTTGTGAATTGTACTTTCCTACTGTTTCAAGTAATCATTAGTAATGCAAATATTTCATATGGTTACTATTAAACCTATTAATATGATTTTAAAGCTGGATTTTAGTTTCTACATTCACATCATAATTTTGCAGTTGTAACAGGGAGGGGTAAAATACTGATTTGTTAGCTATGTTAAAAAGAGAACTTTTGTTTATCTTGTGTTTTAAAAATGGGCATAATTAAATCATTGCTAACTAAGAAAACAAATTATAAGTGCTTTCACTGAAATACTTAATTTGCAGTGTTTATTTACAAGAACCCAGGGGATAATGGGGATTGATCCTGTGATGGGTGCTTAATTTGATGCTTCTGGTGCATGCAGTGCTCTAATCCTAATGACTTTCAAACGATGGAAGAAATGAGTTGTATTCATCTACCATCACCTGAGAATCTTGCTTGCAGGTATCAAAAGCTGCAATCAGTTGAGAGGACTGATGGAAACTGACAGCATGTAATCTCATTCCAGTGAATCTGTGTGCTTCCAGCAGGTTATTACTTTCTTTCAACACCTGTAGATTTTGCACTTTGATTTTCCTCTTCTGTAGTCTTTCAAACTCTCCTTCCTAGACCCATATCTCTTATGCAGGCACAGACTGGTCTGTGATTGATTTCTTGCTGTTGGAGAGTTGCAGAATGGCTCTCACAGACAGAGAAAAGATCCAAAATGGAGGGAGATTCTTTGGACATATATCTACCATACCATACATGCCATATGACTGGGCATGATTTGATTAATGGGGAGGAGAACTAGGGAGAAAAGGAGTGAGAAGCCTTGTGGTCTCCCCCTTTCTTCTGTACCCTATGGAGCAAATATTCAGCCCATAGCCATAAAAACTTCATATGGTTGTGCATTTATACTGGCAAAGACAATTGGAAAGAGATTAGTTCTGATTTGTGAAGTTTACTGATGTTATGTATCTTTATTTCTTGATTCTTGTCTCATTTGTCTTTAGAACGATCCTTCAAATAGAAAATCAGAAATAAATTCATTTCATCCAGTTGATCAGAAATTTACTGCTGACAACTACATATTAAATATGCTGGTTTGTGATGAAGATTGAAACCCTTTTCTTTGGCGCCCATGGCAGACTGAAGCAGAGATGGCTTTTGTTTGTCCTCCAGCCCAAGCCTGTTGACAAGTAAGGATGTGGAGATGGGGATGCCTTTGTAAGCACGGTCCATTCTCAAGGCTAAAAGGATTCTGCTTCCCTTATCAGGCAGTAGTATCTGAAGCAAACAAAAAAGGGCTCCTGAGCGAGGAGATACCTTGTATGACATGTATTCAGACAGAAATTGCCATGACCTCTGGGTTACCTTTGCTTATGTAAGGCAGGGGATGGCAGAGCAGGAGGAGGGAGACTGCTGCCAGCCCCAGGGAGCAGTGTGGGCAGGGCATGCTCTGCCCACTTCCAGTAAATTAAAATTTCTGAGACAGTGCAGAGTGGCCTTAACTTCCTACTGGCATTGACATAATCTCATATCCGGTCATCATAGCATTTATGCAGTCTGGTCAGAGACAAACTTATCTTCTTGAGACATTTCCATAGTATTCCCTCAGCTTGTGGAACTGAGATTCCTGAACCAACACTAACTAATTTCAATCACAGAATCACCAGGTTGGAAGAGACCTTCAAGATCATGGAGTCCAACCCATGCCCTAACGCCACCTCAACTAAACCATGGCACTGAGTGTCACATCCAATCTTTTTTTTAAACACATCCAGGGATGGTGACTCCACCACCTCCCTGGGCAGACAATTCCAGAACTTTATCACTCTTTCAGTAAAAAACTTTTTCCTGATATCCAACCTAAATTTCCCTTGGTGCAGCTTAAGACTGTGTCCTCTTGTTCTGTCATTTGTTGCCTGGAAAAAGAGACCAACCCCCACCTGACTACAACCACCTTTCAGGTAGTTGTAGAGAGTGATAAGGTCACCTCTGAGTCTTCTTTTCTCCAGACTAAACACCCCCAGCTCCCTCAGTTGTTCCTCATAGGGCTTGTGTTCCAAGCCCTTCACCAGCCTTGTTGTCCTCCTCTGGACACGTTCAAGTGTCTCAACGTCCTTCCTGAACTGAGGGGCCCGGAACTGGACACAGCACTCAAGGTGCGGCCTCAGCTCTGAAGATAGAGTGTTTCCAAGCACTTAGTGAGCTGAAACCATGGATATATGGAACATCACACAGTACGAAAATGTTACGGGTATTTGATGAATCTTTTAAGTTTTTGACCTACTACTTGAGTCCAACAACCTTGGGCCCCTGTAAATTTCCATGCTGCTTCAAGACATCTGTTGCTTTTCATCTTTTTTGGTTTTCTGTATGGTTGGCTCATATTAACAGAAAAGGAAGACATGCTTTTATATTTCTGTTGGAGCTGTTTTCAGTGCTAGAGTTGCCCATGTGTGCATTTGGATTCCAGGACTCTCAGATGCAGGGACTCTCTCCTGCCACTGGCCTTTGTTGCTCTGTCTCTGTAAGTATGGCACTCTTGCCTCTCCTTTTCCCTCTTAACTGATTTTTTTTTTTTTTTTTCTCCCTGTCACTTTACAGTCCCTTCCAGACCAGAAAAGCCCAGAGGAACAGTAAGGTCTAGGACTAAAATTACAGGTGATTCTCTTTTGTGCCAGCCCCCTAGGGCTTGCTTCTTACAAGATTTACCCCCCTTATTTCTTGAGGCTGGTCTCCACTTTGCAGAGATGGGATGGCAGGTAGCTGCCTCTTCCCCTCCCTGTGAAAATCTGGCAGTACTGCAGTTCACACTTGGAGGGATGGAGGCTGCTTTTTTCCTCTTACAGCCTACTGGAGATATGTCAGTAAACCATGTGCATTGTGTTATGGGAAATATTTAATGCAGCAACTTTCTTAAAAGATTAATTTTTTTCCCTTGGTAAGCATTATATGCATATTAAATAAAATATTACCTCAACAAGTTGCATGTACTACTAGCAGCATGCACTCACAGGGATGCTCATTATACTCTCCTGGTTTTAAAGG
This sequence comes from Corvus kubaryi, assembly GCF_017639235.1. Lineage (NCBI taxonomy): Eukaryota > Metazoa > Chordata > Aves > Passeriformes > Corvidae > Corvus > Corvus kubaryi. The sequence continues at coordinate 825,017 of NW_024580664.1, read as the reverse complement.
GTCTTGTTTTTGAACTGGTAAGAGTTGCTTCTTGCATTTAAATGCTATTTCTAGCTTCTCAGACTCTGGGAAAATATTAATTTTGAGACCCATAAACCAGAAGAAAAAAGCTTTAAAAGCACACAATCTAACATCTCCTGGTTGTTTTCTTAAAGCAAGGTCCCCAATTCTGGGGATTCTTAGTTTTTAAAAAATACTGAAATTCTGCTTTGACTAGTTTTGCTCTGCAGCCTTGTACTTTCTAGAGCCATTAAAACCAACCTTGGTTTTGGTTTCAAAACTTGAATGTTAATACTGCTAATTAACTTTTGGCATGGTAAAATGGCAAGAGTATTAAAATGTTTTTTAATTTTTTGTCTCTGTGTTGACTGATTGGATTGTTTGGATGTCATTAGGCTACTTATTTATAGCAGGAGTATGAGCAATGCACTATAAGCAGGGGAAGTAATTCCTGGCTGCTTTAGCTAGAAGTTCAAATGTTAATTCTTGTTAGTGTTTAAATTGAATGAAAGCATCATTTTGTTCAATTCTTCAGTATTCCAAAGAAATTGATTACACAAGTGCAATTTAGGCAACAACCTTAATCTCTCCTTTTATTATGCACGTTGATAGTGCCAGTATTAGCCTGCAGTCTTCCTGGCTTGTTTATGAATGTTGTACATTGCTTTGCAGTCACTTAATAATATTAAATTTCCTGAATTGAAGAGAAACTGTTAAATTATTTTTAGAATAAGAGCCCAGATATCCGCAGCATGGAGATAAGTCCTATTTTATAAAAAATACATCCCCAGTAGAAGGATATATTTTGCTAAAGGTGCCCTAATGGAGATAGTGTTTAATCTTTCTGTTGTCTCTGGATTTTACGTACATGACTGAGTTCATGATTCAACGCACATGCACCATTACCACCCTCTTAACCACTCCATGCATTAAAAACCCAATACTTCCTGACAGGAAAAAAAATTAAGAGCAATCCTTCCCTCCTAGCAGATATCTTTATTATAGACTGGTGTTCTTCCTGCACCAGAACTCAATAAAAGAACTCTTTTTTTTTTTTTTTTTTTAGTCTAGCTCAAGAACTTGACCATTGTATTGATTTTTACCTTGAGAACTGTGTATAGAACTTGGGATCAGCTAGGGAATTTGTTCTGTTGGGTCATTCTGTCATGATTTAATAGATTTAATAGCTGTGGAGCCCTTCTAGCCTCTGGGAATGGAGCCTGCAACATCACCAGAGCCTTTATACAGTTGTTGTGACTGTGGTGTTTATTAGAAATGGTAATTGGCTGCTCAACATCCTGCGACTGAGGAAAAAAAACAAAGTATCAACCCCTGTAGTATCATTGTGGTTTTGCATCTCCTATTTCTACCCTAGCAGCCAGAGCAATGCTCATGCCTGGAACTTTTCTAGTCCTTGCAGTTTTCTGCCCTTCCAGGTTCAAAGTATATTTTGGGTCTGGCTTCAAGTCCAGTGGGTGTAAGACTGAAGAAATACTCCTGGGCTTATCAGTGACTGAAGGAGGACATTGATTTAATGATTCTAGTTTGCTAGATATATGGGGACTTTGCTGCATGTTAGCAGTTAAAGATAGGTTTTAAGTTTGGGTGGGGTTTTTTTGAGTTACATTTCTTAAGGTTGCCTACTGGTAATAGGTGGACATGCAGCTGTAAGTTTTATATGAGTAAACTGAAGAAGACTGTGATACTATCACTGATGGTCCATACTTTGCTATCAACTGGAATTGTGTTAAGTTTTTAAGAGAGAGAGTGTTCTGCAATGTTAATATGCACCTGACAGAAAACAGTGCAGAGAATGTATTTATAGGAAATACAGCTAAAATTATTTCCAAAAAGGGAAATTTAATAAAGTGGAAAACAGATTGAAAGTACTGGTGAGCTAAGCACTACTGGTATGTTTTAGCTGTCCCTCAAATTTTCCTCACTAGGGGGCTATGGTTTGGTGCAGGTTTGCAGTCAGAATACCAAGCAGTGCCCTCAGAAAGCAGATCAGGTCATTTGTAAATCTGCTTTTAAAGCAGAGAAAGGCACAACAAAATCATCCTCCTTTGCTGTATCTGTAAAAAATAATAAAACTGGAATAGTGCAGGATGATAGAAGGACTAAATGAATGTGCTTAATGAATGCCTGTGTGAAGACTTAAAAATAATTTGTTGGAAACAGAAAAGTTCTGAGGTTTTCTTTGGCTGCTATTTTGCAGTTCAGACTGGCTGATGAGTATAATAGTCTTGCTGGCCTTAATATTCATTAATTCAAATCATGTCAGTCATTATCTGTTCTTTTTACTCTTCTTTTTTTAGAAGAGGTGGTCATTTATTTGATCAGTTCTTAGTGAGGTGGCTCCATTTGATTTCTCAGTATAATTGTAGTTTGTGCACATCTGCAAGTAGTGATTTTGAGTTTTGCTTTTCATTGTTTCTTGTTCCAGTAAATCAGTCACAGAAGAAAATGTGGAGTCATCTGAGGGGAAGATCTAAGTAGCCTGCTGGGCTGTCTTCAAATCAGATATCTAGCAGACTGGCCTGGAAAGAACAACACCATCTGGATATGGAAAGAACCCTTAAGATGTTTTTGCATCACAGAAGGTTATTGACAGGGTAAATGTGCGGCAGTAAAGCTTGCCAGAAATCTCTGAGCTGGTCCATGTGCTTTCCAGCAGCTGTGGGTGTTAAAACTTCCTGGACTAACAGCCTGCAGCTGTGCTTTCATTAGTTCCCCGTGAGTTTCGGCTCTCACTGAAGTTCAGTTCCTAGATGTTAGGACTACTTGGGGAAAAAAAAAACAACCTCTTTTGATTTATTATTTCAGTTCCCTGGTATGAATCTGTCCCAAAAGTTTTTCATTGTCAGTAGCTGAAACATAGTGTTTTATCCAGTCTAAACTAGTGATAGCTTACAAGGTATGGGTTTAGCTATCTAAAAAAATCAGCTATTTTAACTAAAACTGTTCTTAAAGCCTAAAGACTAAAATTTCTGCTCACGAGTTACCAGACTTCTCCCTAGCAGATGTTAAAACCTCTCATTAGGAATAAGCTTTTGGACAGTTTCATTCCACCACTAACCTAGTAGAAGCTCAGATGATACCTTAGGTTAGCATTGCAAAGGCAGTGGATGTCACATTTAGCCTGATTACTTATTCAGTGTGGATAGCCATTACTTACAGTGAAGGTGCTTGGGAACGGCCTTTGGAATAAGGGGCAACTGGAATAATGTGTCTGCTTTTAGCTAGAATAAGCTGCCTTATCAAGTCCACTCCTGTGATCTGTGCTTGTTACTCATTTTAAGGTCTAAATCAGTATTTTAGCCCCAGCACAGCTAGTGGGACTGTTTTTTCAGAAGCTCTCTCTCCAGGCCTGGAGGAAAGAATTTGATCTCATCCCTCTGATTTGAGGAAAGATTATATTGCATTCAGCTATTCACTTGCACTCTCTCACCGTACTTCAACAACTGTCTTGGATTTGGGGAGCTGTAAAGGATGCTTTCAGTGTGTTCTGTTAAGCAGAACCCATTCCTGGAGCTAACCCAATCTAAATCAAAATGTGGTGAAAGTGAAGTTGAAAGAAAAATGGCTTAAAAGCCAGCCTGTGCTGTAATCACCCAGTGAACCTTTCCCCTCTCATTTGAGTTCATTATCCTAACCTGAGGAAGCTTAAAATCAGACTGAGTGCAGATGTTATCAAATACGACTCTGCATTCTGTATTCAGAGCTCTGTGCCGCCTCCTGACTCTGCTCCATTTTTAGCTTTGGAATAATGTAGCACTTGCATGATTTATTACACAAAACATTCTGGCAGCAGAAAGGATCAAGAGTAGGTGGGGTCATTATAGCTGTTATCTAATTCCTTTTGAATGTTAGAGAGTATTAAATTAAAAAAAAGATTTTTTTTTTTTGATGTATGCTCCAGGGTTTCCATTTTGTGTTGAAAAAGGAGTGGATTATCCAATAGCTAGTTGACCTTCCCTAAACAAGGTAAGATCTGAATGCTGGAAATCAAAAGCAAGAACTCCCAGTAACCTCAGGAGGGGCAAGGGATTTAACTCCCTTAAGTGTGACTACAAAAGAGACTTCTCCCCACTCTCTGGAGGGTAGCCTGGACATCTCCCTTCCCAGCCTGTGTGCCTGCTTTTGTGAGAACAGAGGTGGTGCTAGAGGAAAACAGGCACTCTCTCCTACATCTCGTCCTGGTGTGTGACTCCCACAGGAGACTCCTCTGAATCTACCAGGATCATGGTGTGAGGAAGGAGGAGGTAGATGGGGACAAACTCTTGCCTTTTCAGGAAGCCTCTGCAGGCTGCAGTGAATAAAGGACAGCTAAACATGGGAGCATGGGAAGTGCTAGCAGCTGTCAAAAACCTCATGTTCAAGCACAACATTGTTTTTTACCAGTCGAGAGACAACTTGTATTGGATGATGCAGTGAGCCACTTGTCGTGAGAACAGGGAGCAGTCATAGCTCTAATCCATATCTGTGGGTTAGGTAGTGGGGCCTAGGAGAGAAGTGTCACCATCTGAAATATCCTCAGCAAGGAGAGCACTGCAGTCCCTCTCCTGCTTCATGTCTTCTTGTGTTGGATTTGGTGGCTTGAGGAGACCGTGTATCACACGGATGAGCTGTGGACAGTACAAGTGCCAAACATGGCAGAGGGACCTGACCAAAGAGGGGTGTGAAGTAGGAGGCAGCATGAGTCTTGCACTCAGTGCAGAGAACACGTGCTGTGTCCTCATTGTTCAGCTCGTGCAACCCACAGCATGATGCAGCTAATGCAGAGAGCAGGAATGAACTGGCTGTGAATAATAGATCTAGAATATTTTGGAAAACTAGCACTATAAAAATTTTAAAAAGGTGGTTGCACTTCTTCAGAAAAGCTTGCTCTGCAGTGCAGAAGCAATGAAGATTTTGTTACTCTTTTGTTTGATCAAAAAGTGCATTAATAAAATTATTCGGTTTATTCTTTTGCTCATCCTACTAGCCTGAGAACAAGACATGGAAGAGTTTTAGGCATCTCCAATCTGCAAGCACTCTTGTCTATTCAACTTTAAGCTTGATTGTGTGTGACTGTGTAGGGAGGAAGGAACAAAGGCTTTATTTTTCTCTCATTTGCCTTAGTAATCTTGCAATGAAAAGTCAAACCAGTTTACATCTTTTTATAGGATTATAAAGAAAAAGTACATAATTGGAAAAAGAGCAAACCTAGGTCCTCCTTGTAGTTTCTGGTCCCTGCAGAGTCTCCAGCCTTTTCACTAATATTGAGCTATTAAAATTCATCCTGGAAATATTGCCCACATGTCTTTGGTCAGAAAAAGCAGCCTTCAGAAACACCGTAAGTACTGCAAGACCTCCTGCACCGTCTGTCCATCCTAGACAGATGGAGTGAGTGCATGCTCATGCAGTGCAAGAGGCTTTGCATTCACGCAAGTGGAGGAGTCATCATCTAGTTTTGAGGAAGGTTCTCAGGCTATCTTTAGCAGACAGACAACTGCTGGGTTGCACTTATAGAAATAGAAACAACCTTCTAGTCTGACTTCAGTGCTGTTGAGGTCCTTGCTGCTCAGCTCATGCTTTTGCTTCTCTCCAGGGGGTAACTCCTACAGCTGCTACAGGAAGGCAGAAACTGTCTACTTCTCCACGCTAATGGTACCTACTTAACCCTTCTCACCTTGTTGGGAGAATTTTATCATTCTGGATTGCTTAGGGAACACTGTTTACTTCCTGAGTACAACTTAACTGTATTTAGATAGTGCTGTTATTTGTTTTTCCAGCCAGGACTAGGTGGTCAGCTATGGTTGCAGCCTACGAGTACTCCAGATGTTCTCCAGATGCTCAAACACTGTAGTTTGAATTGTCTTTTGCCCTCTTCACTTCCACAACAGCAAGCTGTGCTGTGCATATGCTAAACAAGTAGTAGTCAGCCTGCAGAGGTGACTGTTACTGTAGGATGGAGTGTTTGTATCCTAAATGTCAAGAGTTTGGCAGTAATAACTACCAGTGATTAATTAGGTGACATGAGCTGTATGTGATAATAGTGGTATTTACTGGAGTTGTTGTACTTTTGAAATTTATGAAAGATTAGAAAATAGGTTAATCAGTATTTCTGTTGTTCGTGTTTGCAGCTCTTACTGTGACCATTGTTGTAGTCATGTGGTTTAGTGTTAAGTAGTCATGCAAAGAGCAGGGAGTTGGACTTGATGATCCTTTTGGGTCCCTTCCAACTGGATATTCTGTGATTCTACACAACTTACAGTTATCCTTCATTTTGGAAAAACAGAGGAAGACTTGCATTTGAAGTGTTCCAATATATTTGTCATGTTCCTCACTTATCTCTTGTTTTGCAGGGGCTCGTTTTAGTTTTCATTGGTCAAGTTAGCAGTTGATTCACCTTATGACTTTAATATCATATGCTTGTGAAAAGTTGGCCAGGAGATCACTTTCACTGTTGCTGACTCAAATGCCTGCATACAGAATGCAGTGGTATAAATGGGTGGTATAAATTTATGAACAGTCCTTGCGTGTTTTAGCTAGTATTAATTTTAAAGCAAATTAAATCACTAAAAGTTGTCATCTTCCTTTCTTTAAGTCATATAGTTTTCTTTTCTGATATAATATCCAGGATACTCTATACCATAAGTTTATTCTTATTGTACTGACTGTAAGAAAAGACAACAGAAGATTTCTTCAAAATCAGAACCTATTTCTGGATTTAGTGACTCTTTAGATTCTGAATAGCAGTTGAGAATGCAATAACCTGGCATTTCAGTGGTGCATTTCTTTTGCAGAATAGAAGATGTGACCTGAAAGTGGAACAAGTTTTATTTCTCATAATTATTGACTGTGTGGTCATCTGTAGCAAATGTGTTTTGTGGGTAGGGCAAGGCTGATTTTCATAAAGCAACCCTAATTAGGAAGAGTTTATGTGAGCAGCATATGCATAGAGAGGACAGAAAAGAGCTGACATTACGTGGGTAAGAGCTGGGAAAACTGAACAACGGTTCAATGCCAGAAAACAAACAGACGGGCACAAGAAATTTTTAACAATGTATTTTTGGTTGGTTGTTTTGTTTTTAAATGTGCTAAGAAGCACAATGTTGGGAGTTGGGCAACCCAGTGAGAATTCCTGCTCTATTGTGGTATATTTTGGGACTGACTGCCTAACTACAGGTATCTGAATCTTAGACAGCCCAGGTCAGCCATCTAATAGCCAATGGCAATCAAAGGGTTTTAAATATACAAAAGCCCCCATGTAGTGATGTAAATAAGACGATTTACAGGCTGTTTAAAATAAGATGATTTATAGCCTCTAAATTGTGTAGAAATACACAAAGGTAGCTCAAATGATGAGGTACTGGAGATGTGTATGACTGGTTTTCTCCTGGGACTGCAAGATTTTTTTTTTTTTTTTTATTATCAGTATCTAAGCATCAGGCTATAGCCTGTTGGTGAGAACCTCAGGCACCTCAGGGGTACTGTGAAAGCTCCTGCTAATGCTTTAACTGTGCCATCTCGTCTCTGCTCTATGGTGGGATCCTCAGGGAACATTTCTTCCCTGTTAGATCTTGCTCTTATTATGCTGTGTTGATATGTTAGCAAAATAGATGTTGCTCCTGACAGTCTGGGGCTGTGCAGTGTCTGTACAGTTTGGTGTCTGGCAGGATCTCTCTCTGCAATACAGTGCAGTGCTGTACTTGGGAGCACACAGGTAGAGAGGCCCAAAGACAGATCCCAGACAAACTAATTTTTGTTTGTTTATCTATCCTCTTTGATAAGCTGGGGTATCTAATGACTGTTGTGTTTGAGCACACTGTGATGGTATTTTTCACTTTTTCCTACACTTTTATTTCTTCAAATGCAGCTCTGCTATGGTGCCACAGAGGACAGTGTCCTGACAGGAACAGATGATCCTCTCAGAAGACTGCAGAAAGCTCAGGTTCCACGAAATTATATATCACTATGCCCTTGTTTTAAAGATAGCCACTCAGGGATTAAATGCATGGGCTTCAGTATCTTAAGCCAGTTCCTGTTCAGGTGACTTTCATTCTTGTTCAGTGTATCAGGTGGCAATAACCAGGGAAGCCAGTTACAGAAGGTGGCTGTATGATCTGGTTTAATAGTTTTCTGTGTGCGCATGTGTGCCTGTTGGGTGAAACACAGTGAGACTTGGGCTTGCTTTCCATGTTTCATCCACTCATGTATGTGTAGCTCCCTGTCTGTATAAGGATTTCAGGACAAGAGGAAACGGCCTCAAGTTGCATCAGGGTTGTCAAGCACTGGCACAGGTTGCCCAGGGAAGTGGTTGACTCACCATCCCTGGAGGTATTTGCACAAATGTGTAGATGTGGCTCTTAGGGACATGGTTCAATGGTGGACTTGGCAGTGCCAGGGTAATGGTTGGACTTGATAATCTTGGAGGTCTTTTCCAACCGAAATGATTCTATGATTCTAAGAGTAGAGGTAGTGCACCTCACCTTTAGTAAGGGGTCTTTAACCAGCATTGTCAATGATGTGCTAGGGCTCTCCTGCATCTGCCCTGCAAGAAGGAATGCTGCAAGGTCTCAGTTCTTTCTTAGGTCATCCATTCGTTTTCTTTGTAGAAGGAGATTTAAGAAATAGTGTCTCAAATCCACAAAAAAGGATAATTAACCTAATAGTGGAAAATGCAGCATGTGTGTTAAAAACATATAGGTAAAAGTAGGTTCTGAAATCCTTGGAGAGAAACTAACCTGACTTGTGTTTGGGTTTTGAACTTCTTAAAAGTAATCCTTTGTGCTACCATCATCATTGCAAACATCAGTGAGTAGTTGCTCTTGGCTTCCTCTGACTTAACATGGTTACTCTTGAGAACACTGAGACTGTAGCGTTTACTTCCAGTTCAGTTTTGTCAGTCACTCCATCTGAAAGGCAGCAGCTCCCATCTGGCTTTGGAGCCTTGTCCATGAAACTATACATCTGTTCATACCTCTTTGGGAGAGAGAGGTATGCTGGGTTATTCTCTAGCCTTCTACTACTCAAAATTGAGATTCATGTAATGATTTAAGTCACAAATAGCAGCATACTGGAAATTTTACCTTCTCTTTGCACTTATGCACCTTGGAGAATCTGTGTTGAAGACTGAATTACATTTAAGAGAGTAAGAGGTTGGGACACAAAGCAAGAGCTGCCTGCCCAGGAAGGACAGGACTTGATCCTTGCACCTTCAGTCTGTCCTAGTGGGCTAAAAAAAGTCCTGAATGGAGACTAGTCTTAGTGCAAATCATAACCAGGCCTGGGATTTGCTTCATCTACAAACTCCTGAGGTCAGTGTTTGTTCATGAGCCTCAGAAGTCATCTCTTCACTGCAGGGATTCCTGAATGACTTCTGTGGCCCATATGGTGCAGGAGATCAGAGCTGTGTTGTGGTGTTTGCTGACCTAAAATGTCTGTGCTTCAGTGAACTGGAAAACAGCAAAAAATGGAGCAGTTTTTTGTCAGAAAGGCTGATGGACTGCCTCAGCACTGAGTTTAATGCAAACCCTTGTCGTGTTAATTAGGTGTTAATTTGAGTTCAACAGGGGATGCAGTATTAACCAGGCCCTTGTTGTGCTGTTATTTCTTTATACAGTTAATGTGACACCAAATCCCACGACACAGTTCACTCCATTATTAATGGCTTTCACCGCTGAACTATTTTTAGCCTTGTAAGAAAATGCTTGAGAAAAAGAAAGGAATCCACTGGCTGACAAATGTGAATGCTTAAACAGGGCTTTCACCACAGCAGTTTCTTACTGCCTTCACTGTTGGCTACACTGGGTATGTGTAGGGACATGCCTCCACATGACTGTGCTTTCCTGGGAAATGCCTCTGGCATGACTGTGTCCTAGCTGGTGGTGTCTTCCTGTGAGAGAATTGGATGAGATGATCTGGTACTACTGAGGAAGTCTGCTCTTTTTTTTTTTTATCTGCTAGGACAGGAAAAAAGTAGATAAGAACTGAAATGATGAAGTTTTTACCTCTGACACCCACTTGCATATGTAGCTGTCTTCTGGATAATGAAAAACCTAATGGTATCAACCACTTAGGCCTTGTGAATTTGCACCAGTCCTAAGCTGTAAAAACCACTGCTTTCTTCTTGCTTTCTCGTTACAGGCTTCAGGCAGTGTTGCATGTAGTTTAGATGACTTGGCCAACTGATTGTGGCACTTAATAAACAGGAGGCAGAGAGAAGTTTGTAAGAGAAATGGAATTCACCTTTTGGAGAAGCAGGATTTAGTTGATGTTGCTAATAGTGATTTTTTGCATTCCTTGTCCCTGGAAAATTTTTCTCCACAGTTTACCTTATTTGGAAGAACAGAAACAGAAAAGTATGGGCACTTCTGATCCTTCCAGACCATCCATCCACATGGTCCTTTGATCCTTTTATGTCTTCTAGATAATTTCTAGAAGGTAGTGCTAACTGTATGCACTTATAATTTATCAATATGACAGATGATATGAAAGTGTTCAGACTTCATTCAAAATCTGCTATTTCTAAAATAGTCTTGGATTATGGGGTTTTAGTTTAGTTTGGATTTTCTTCTGTGGTAGCACATGAAGGTACCCAAAACCTAGAGGAAATTTGATTGGATCTTTTTCTTTTAAATACCAAACTATGTAAAGTGACTTACTTCCTGTTTTTTCTCTGTTTTATGACTATTGCTTTTAGAGATAGGTGTGTCTCTGTGTAGTGGTGTGGGTTGGGTATCATTACTGTCAAAAACAAGCCTCGGCTTCACAGCCTGGCTTTCATGCACAGCTAAGCTGAAAGTTATGCACAAGTACTTGACATGGAAAATAATAGTATACATGGCCTGAGGGGAAAAAAATAATCATATTTTTTCGAACTTGGAACTTAAGGTTAAAGCATTTTGGTTACTTTCTTTTTTATATCTTTTCTAGACTGGATTCCATTTCATGGTCCTTTTGCCTTTACAAACTGGTAGATTTTAGGTTCGAGACGTTAAGAGCTAGAGAAAGCCTGCTGGATCATATTCTTAATCACTGTGAGTTCACTGTGAATTTTCGTACAGTATTTGTGATTCTTTTCACATTGCCTCAGCAAAGAAGCCTCCATCAGCTGCCTAAGGAAAGTGTCCCACATTTTGGTAGTTCTTTCTTCCCCAAGGCTCATGCTCCCTCTCTGTTGGAGCCCTTACTCTTTAGTTACATCCTGTGCTGACAGATTGTACTACATCTGATTTGGAAAACCTGAGCTGACCTTTGAGGACATGATATTGTTGCTTCTCTGTGGAGTTTGTTTCTAGGTTTTATCCCCTTCCCTTTCTCAGGCTAGCACAGGTCAGGATATGCCCTTGCCTTTTTAAAAAAACAGTCACCTTATGCATAGGAGAGAGGGTGAGTTCTGCTTTGGTTTTCCTGAAGTATTTGCCAGAAGTGAAAACCTGTGCGCCAGCTATGATGCTTTCCTCTTGTGTTTCCATCTTCTGGGCAGGGTGACCTCCTAGCAGCACAGAGGTGATAAGGGATGGCACTCCCAAACTAAACGACCTGCATTTCTTCTGACAGTAGAAATAACTGCTGCTGTTACCATTGCTAGTTTTAATATAAATATAACTTGTGTGTTTTAAAGAGCAGCAGTAAGATCAGGCATTAGGCCGTGGCTCTGCAAAGAGAGCCACTGAATTATGTATTGAGTTCAATGCATTGTGCCAGGCACACCTAGACTGAAAATGCCACTGTGTTGTAACTAATAAGATTTAACCATATGTCATTACTTTGAGTCAGACCCTTTACTGGGGGGTTTGCTAATTGACAAACATGTTGTTCAGCTCTGCATTTCCACTAAGAAGCCTGTACCAGGCTTCTCTGTGTCTTTGTACTGAGATGGAGTCTTGAAGTTATTAGTCATCATAATAAATAATAATAAAGAAAAAACCAGATTAGACAGATCATTTGGACTTCTGAGCTTAATACCTTGTTTTAGGATTCCCTCCACTGCTGCAAGCAAGATAATGAGGGATTTCCCATGCTGGTCGTAGCCTGTGTCTCTAGGTGACAGGAGAGGCAGGAGGCAAAGGGAGGGTGGAACAGGGATCATGAAAGCTTGGCTTTGACTTGATGGTGCTTGCAGGCCCTCAACTGCCCTCCCCACAGCCTACCAGGGCATACCTGGAGTGTGTTGGTACTCCCTGCTGTGGCCACCTGAGACCACCTGGCTTGTGCCAGGGGCATGCTCCAGAGTGCTGAGAAGTTAGTTTTAAACTTAAACACAGCCATAATATTATGAAAATGGAAATTCCCTTCCTGGTCCTTACACACATTTCTGGTGATGGGTGATGTCTGGGGCAAGTTGCTTCTCTCCCAGTTTCTAAAGGACCACGGAAATACTAATTTTTGACCATCTTGCTACGTTTCATAGAATCAGAGTGGTTTCCACTGGACCACGTTGCTCAGATCCTCATCCAGTCAGGCCTTGAACACTTTCAGGGAATGGGCAAGGAGGTGTTTTCCTCCCACCGATGTTCTTTCAGGGATTTTAGAACACTTCTGCATTTTACTGGGTATAATATTTGCTTCACCTTGCAAAATGACACTTAATCCACACCAATGTCCTCTCATGGAAGCGTAAGACTTGTCAACCCTTCAGCAATGACTTCTCAAGAGTTTTCATCATGAGTAAGAGGGGCGGTGAGTCTGACTGAATTTCTGGACTTGTATATGGATCGTGCTATATTAACTTCTTGTTGCACAAATGATTTTGAACAGCTTGGAAATTGCTTTCCTGTTTTATGAATAAATCTTCCTTTGACAAAGGAATGTCACTTTTCTCTGTGATGTTTCTCCATTCAGTTTTTATCTCCCAATTTGGTCCCAGGTTTGTATCTCTTTACATTTATTAATTGGAGTAAGTGAATGTTGATTTGATGGGTTAGTCTCTGCTATTAGTGTAACCTGACTCTCCTCCAATAAACTGGATAGCATAGGATATTTTTTTTCAACTAGGAGATATGAAGTTGAATGAAATGAGAGTAAATGGTGCATTGTGGTGTTTGTATTCCATAAATCACATTTCTTACTCTGCCAGCTAGGAGTCCTCTCGTGGTGAGAGATGATTTCTGCAGATAGTTCTGAATGTGATTTGAGGGCAGGCTATGGCCCAAGTCCTGACCACAGCTGAGGGAAGACCATACTCTCTTCTAACACTGGTCTTGGCATACAAGAAAAAGATCACAACATTCATTTTTTTCCTGTTGTTTCATCAGTAGATAGAACCATATAAGTAATTTCTGCTTATAAGAATTGCTACACTAAATTAATGCAAACAAAGTCTCATAGGTGTGAGAATGTTTGCAGGACAGTGCTCAAAAGGAAGATGGCTCTGGCTCCACTTACAAGATGCAAATATCCTACTTTGTTACAAAAAAAAATGGCTTTAATTGAAGCATGACTTTCACTGGCAAGTTCTGGTTTTGTTTTCAATGTCTGCTGTCGTGCTTAATGAGGGGAGAAAATTTTCCATGAGCAGAATTCAAATATATTCTTTTAAATTCATGTAATGGAAAAAGGCCCATTAAATACAATACAGAAAGGACCACTAGGCATACTTCAAATTTTAGTGGTCACAGAAAGGGAGGTACAGGTAGCGTTTCTTCATTATTTATCTGCTTTTTCATATTTATGACTAGCTCCAACTGTACTCTATTTCCTTTTTAATTTTTTAGAGTGCAGGTGTAGTTACATTCTGTACAAGTGATATTTTGGGGTAAACAGCAGAATTGCTAATGTTAAATGTTTAAAAACTGATACTGATCCCAAAAAAAAAGGCTTTCTTCATTCATCTTATACTGATTCTTGAACTGTCAGATGTACTGAGATCCCATTTCACATTTTCTCTAGGAGAGCTAAAAACTTTCAAGTGTGGCATTGTTATTTTTCCTGCTGACAAGTGATATGTTCATCTGGTGACACTGATCTGGATACTGGGCCAGAAGTTATGAGAGCTGGAATAGTGTGTTGGTGGGATTTTATTCCCCTGGTAGTAAGTTTACAACCCCTTAAATGTTTGAGTGGAGATGATAATTCTGAATATCTGATTTGGGCTGAATTTTTTGTCTAGATTTTGAGGGGGGGAAAAAAGGGTTACTCTATTTTGAGGGCAAGATTAAAGAAAATAGTTCAGTCTTCTCTGTTTGCTGGACTTTGACAGTAGGCTGGTGGGCAGCTAGGATGTGGTCTCTCTTGAGGAAAAAGAATAAAACTTTTTGTAATACGCAACAAAAATAGTTTTTGTTCTTGAAAGGAATGAAGGATGTGGCATGTGACTGTGATGTTTTGCCTCCTATCTCACAGGCTTGAGGAAGAAATTTAGCTCACAAATTTGCCTTCAGACTCCCCTCTGCTCTAAAACATGAATCCAGAAACACAAATATCCATCACCCCTTAACCTTTGCTGGCTTATGTGTTAAGAAATTCCGCATGTAGTGCTGGTGAGTCTCTATTCCTCTGAGGGCAGCTAGGCACAAGATGCTGGCTGCTGAGAGACACAGTATGGTGTGCTAGTGTGCCTAGCCTGGAAGGGGGAGGGCAAAGATATTTACTTTTTTGAGGGGCATGCAGTTACCTCTAGACCAGGTTTGAATGCAAAAGGCAGATGGGTGGGAGCCTTAATTCTGGGAAAAGCTTAAGCATAAAAAATCTTTGAACAACTTAGGTGAGAGCTCACAATCACCATGACTTCCTAAATATAAGACACAGGAATTCAGTAGGCCAGACTATTCCTGCTTTCCAGAGAACTTCCTGTCTCCTTAGAAAATTTGTGTAGAAGAACTGAGTGATCCAACTGGAAAACACATTGATTAAAGATGCACTTTGAATGTATTAAGTGCTATGAAAGTATGAAGTTCTGTGCAAAATGAAACCAAAATTGGTGGATATTATGGCACCATTATTTGTGTCTCTCATTTCCCCTCCTCTAAAATTGTACCCTGCAATTTTCTAATGCATTTATGGTAACTTTAGCAAAGCTTGAGAACTGTGGGATTCTGATGATCCCATACTAACACCTTTGCAGAAATTCAGGGTAGAGGAATTGGGAAGTGACATTATAAAATAAGAAAAACACAGTTGGAATGTTGGATGGGTAGCAATGGCAAGTGCCATTTTCTTCATTCAGGTGACAGCAATAATTTTTTTTTAACTGTTGTCCTTTTTTTCCATATCCTTTAGCATCCACCAAAAATACTGCTTTGTTGGTACGCTCTGATCAAGTGCCATGCAAGGTTAAGCAGAAGTCCAGGACAGGTTTTTTTGTTCTGGGAAGCATGGCAGGTCCTGCTCACCTAGGCAAAAGCAAGTGGCTTTTCAACACAGGTTTTATCTTGCTGCTCCCGAGAGTGAGTATGGCAAGGAGAGGGCAGCCAGGAAACGTGTGTGTGTTCCAGGATGTGTTTCTTCCTGGGGTGCAGCTGAGCATTGTAGAAGCTTCCTTGTTTCAGGACATGATTTCTCGCTTCCTTCTTACCCTTTGATTTTCTTCTTCCTCCTCCTCTGAGAGGGCTGACCATTCTCTTGTGTTTCAGAAGCACCTTCTTTCCCTAGTTTCCTGGCAAATGCACATTGCCATTCTCTCCCATCTTTGATTGACCGTGGTCTATTCAAGACTCCATTTTCATTCCCACTTCTCCTGTACACGGTCTCTGCCTGCCCGTGGTACTCCCAGCTCTGTTTCTTCCATCTCCTGTGTAAAGAGTGCTAATGGGCATTTCTAAACCTTTTCTCTCTGTGCATACTATGTCACCATGATTCAGTGCAGGGTGATGCAGCTTTGTTGTAATCACAGAGCACTTTGACCTGTGCTTGCTGAAGCTCTTGCGGTAGTTAATGAGCAGCTCTGGGAAGATGATCCCAGTTGTGGCAGATGAATCTGTAGTATGAGTTATTAATTGTGCTTTTGTTTTAGCCTGCCTGATCCTGTAAATGGCAATAGCATTGTGGAGCCCAGTGTTGGCCCCTGAAAATTACTGAGTAGGCTTATTTACAAGTACTTTGGCACTGGTGTTCATATCAAGGGCTTTCAAAAGTAATGAGGTACTGCAGCTTTACTAATGGTTTAGGAGGTTCTCCTTGCACCTCAGTACGAGGCTGATCTGATGCAGCTACCTTCTTGGTAGTATCCAAGAGTGTTTTGTCTTTCTGAGTACATCTTGTTCTGGCTCATTTCAGAAATCTGCTCTTAGCTCCAAGGTCTGCAATTGGTCTGCAATCTGTTGGCCTGTAATTAGTACCAATATTACAGTGCTATTACTGCACTGGTCTGATCTGATGGCTATTTTTAGATATGACATTGTTCAAGGTTTTGTTACATAGCTTATTTCTCTCATCATCAATCAGCAGGATGCTGAGTTATAAACTAATGCTGTTTTTTAGAACAGTTAGTGCAGCCTTATGAAGATACCAGTTAGCCAGTATTTACACAAACTTATCTTTAGGTGGAGACTGTGGTCCAGTCCCAGGCTGAGGGGCTCTGGTCAGTATCTCCTTCTGGTAGCTTGAAATGCTAAGTACCTGCCTTGCCTGTGGGCCAGGGAGTGGATTTACACTTAATCTGCAGCAAAATCAGATCCTCAGCATGCAAACAAGTCATGTAGGTAACATCTGCCATAACAGAAACTGTGAACTCTTTGTCAGTAAGCTAAATACTATTAAAGTCTTACTGAGAAAGAGCCAAGCTTATGCCTTATGGAGGACCAACAACAGGAAGCTTGATTTGATGAAAATTTGGTTAGAAACTAGGACTGTGCTGTGTCTGAATCCTACAGCTGATGTCTGAGTTCTTTCAACCCATATCTTCTCATTGAATAGTAAAACTTTAGCCCTCTGGCAGTAGTATCGAGTCACAGTTAATCACAGATTGTGCAGCTTTTGTAAGTGGCAGGTTCACATTTCAAAGATCTTTGAGTGCCATTAGGTTTTATTCACAAATAAAGCTGTTTTGTCTTTTTCTTTCTCGGCACTATCATTAAAGAGAACTTGCTTTCTTTTACACCTATAGATGTAAAAATTCACTGAGCCCGGTGAGGAAAAAAACATGCAGCTATTGAAGATACAGTCCTTGATTCTGAAGGAGAAGCTTTTAGTACTTTAAAATCCCAGAGAGCAGACTGGTCTACTTATCGATGCAGGTTGAATGAGAGGCAATTAAATCCAAATTAGAAACTTAGGCAGTTTTCATCTGTGATTTTAGAATCTTAGAAAACACTTATATAAGAAAGAAAGGGATTGGGGAACAGAACTAGAAGAACAGGTCAGGAGGCTACCTCCGATGTGGATGTTTACTGCCTATGCCTACTAAGTAAGTCATCAAAAAGAAAGATAGAAATAGGATCAGAAAACAAATTGGAATTCACCCTAAAATGAAGTTAGATCTGGAGAGAAATTTTCATAGAGAGAAGTGCTTGAAAGGTTTCATTTTGAAAAAAATCTGGGGGTGAGAGTATGCTGTTAACCAGTTATGATGTTGCAATTAATTTTAATTATTTTTATAATTTGATAGCATGCAGAGGTATCAACAATAAATGAGGGGGGGTTTTCTGTGAAATGTGTTATTGTTTTACCTATACTGACTGGCTAATTATTGCTTAAATCTCAGGAGTATTATGAAATTTAATTCATTCATGTGAAAAGCTGCTTTTCAGACCAGTTAGTGCAGCCTTATGAAGATATCAGTTAGCCAGTATTTATGGCTGAGCACTGTGGTGTTCAATCATAAAAGCCAAATGTATTCTAGGAGATTTGGTGAAAATGCAGGCAGGACACTCCCGAACACCTCCAGTTACAGCTATCAGAGTCCCATTTCTCTGGGTGTGGACGAGACCTTCCTCCATGGGTAAATGTGAGAAATTTATACTACTGTTAGAAGTGAGCTGTGGTCACTCATGCAGAGGCCTGAAATGCTGATGTGGTTGTTCACCAGAATGAAAAACTACCTTTCTTCAACAAGGAACTGCAGCTAACAGAACAGAAACTTCTATGAGGTCAGTTTTCCTCTCTGATTACTGAGCTCTCTGCCCTCCACAGAAAAGAAGAGGAGAAACCCTCCTATAAAACTTGTCTAATAACTAAATTGAGGCGTAGGGGCTTTTTTGAATTAGCTTTGGAAATACCTCTTCTCTTTAGGGAAATAAATAACTTATTATTAACCTTGTTAGGAAATACTGCTGCAGATCATCATCTCTTTTTAGTGTTTAATTTCTAAATTGCATAAATGCAGAATTTCTAGGCCTCAGTGAGATTTCTCAGTAATTAATAAACTTCTAATTTCTCCTACTGTACAGCCTGCTTATCTTATGTGTGCTGAATCTACCAGCTTCTTTCCAAATTTCTGGAAGTTGTGTACTCCAGCTAGGGTATTTGTATATATATACACAATGTATACGTACCCCAGCTGTTAGGTATTTCCATACCTCATGTTACCTCATTCCCATCTTGAATTGCAGCTGATTAGGGCTTGTATCAGCAATAGTGTGGCCAGCAGGACCAGGGCATTGACCATCCCCTGTACTCAGCACTGGTGAGGCCACACCTCAAATCCTATGTCCAGTTCTGGGCCCCTCACTGCAAGAAAGGCATTGAGGTGCTGAAGCACATCCAGAGAAAGACAATGAAGCTGGTGAAGGGTATGGAGCACAAATATCATATGGAGTGGCTGAGGGTGCTGGACTGTTTAGGCTGGAAAAAAGGAGGCTTACTCTCTAAGACTACTTGAAAGGAGGGTGTAGGCAGGTGGGGACTGACCTCTTCCAAGTAAGAAGCAATAGGTTGAGAGGAAACAGCTTCAAGTTGCACCAGAGGAGATTTAGATTGGATATTACAAAAAATTTCTTCAATGAAAGGGTTGTCAAACACTGGAACAACCTGCTCAGGGAAATCGTTGAGTCACCATCCCTGGAGGTATTTAGAAGACATGCAGACGTGGCACTTCGGGACATGGTTTAGTGGTGCATTTGTGGTGTTAGTTCAATTGTTGGACTTTAATATAATAAAGGTCTTTTCTAATCTAAATAATTATATGATTCTGTGATAGTGCCTTTGTTCACTTTAATCTCCTTGTATGTATGCTTGGGAGTGCAGAAGGATGAGGAAGACTTCACGGGTATCGCATGTGCATCCTGTCCTTCCTCTCACTGCCCCATGTCCTCTGCTTCCACCTATATGAGAAGGTGCATGGGGCAGACACCTGTCCTGCCACATTCCTGATGTGGCTCTGCTTTGAGCATTCAAAGTAATTTTATGCCAGATCTTTCATTTTGGGGTCTTGGCTTTCTTGGATGTTCTTGGATACCATGAGAAGGTGCTGTATATGAGAAAACCAACAGCCTCCTGGAGTGTTTTAGAAAATGAAAAGCTGGTGACTCCTGTTGGGGTCCTCTAAGCTTCAGAATTGAGTACTGGGTATGGCAAGTCAGTCTAGCTTTGTTCTGTGACAAAATACAGCTTGGGGATTAATATTTCACAGGGAGACAACTCCAGCTGCTTCTAATTTCCTTACTAGGAGCCCATCTGTCTAGCTGCCAGGATGTGATACAGTTGTATTACTAGTTGCATTGATTCATATTCTCTTTTTCTAATGATGCATAGAGATCTATTACCCATATGTTGTTTCCAGTGAGTGTATCTGCCTTTCATATGGTCTCTCCTGAGGGATTATTGGGAAATGGATAGGACTCTTGCAAGCAGACTCTACTAATCTGTGAAGAGATCCTGAGGAGGGAGCTGGGAAATTGTTTTCCTTCCCCTATGGTCTTGTGTGATACATGTGCATTTGAGTTCTCTCTAAATGGCTTTTCACTTCTTTTTTTTATTTCTGCATTAAAAGATGTGTCATACATATCTTCTTCCTATTTCTTATGGCTAATAAGCAGCTGAGGAAGTTCTTCAGTATCATGTCAAGACTAGAAAATAGAGAAGAGTGTGTTGGCTAATTCTCAGTGCAGATAAAAAGAAGGATTGGGAAAAATATCTTGAATATGCTTATCCCATTTACATGAAGGCAGTGGCTGCACCCATGGGCCACCGGGGCCTCAGTTAAACTCTGAGATATGGTAAAAAATCAGCATCTGCTCATTTATCTATTTATTTCGTTTGAGTTCATTTGCTACTATTTGCTGTTACTTCCACATTAGGGATGTTTGCAATGAATTGTGTTCTGAGTTGCACCTTAGTTATTCCACTAAGGACTAAGAAATATACAACACTGTCAACTGGAGCATCTCACTTCAATAATATTATACTGTGCTTTGCTTTCTTACTGAAGGATCTTGACTCTTGATTAGGTTTTTAAAATACTGTATGCTGAGAGAGAAATCCTATCTCAGGTCATATTGCCACAGACAAAACATAAATGTGCTCAAGCTCACTTGTTCTATTGTTCAAGAGAACCAACTGTCTGGATCTGCTGGGCCATTTGCTTGCAGTGGCTAGAGCAGGATGATGTGTGATGGGGTCCAGGTATGATGTTTCTCAGTGAGGCTGCTCACCACTGTCACGCAGTCTTCTGGCTTCAATAACCTACTGATTGCTAGATTAGAAAAATGCTTCATTATGCTTGAGAGTTTTAGTATGGTTGTTTTAACTGGACACATTGGCATGATAGCAAGTAACAGGACTTTCTGTACAGAAATGGAAAGTTAACATACTTTACCTTTGTTTCACTTGGCTAAAGCAGAACCATGACACAGAACTTACCTTTTACAATACTTGGACTTTGAGTATTTATTAATTCTTATGTACATGAAACTTCTGTATGTGAATATGTGCTCCCTTATTCTGAGCAAGTATTTTAAAATGCTTAATTCTTCCCTTATTTCATTTTTCTAGAGTTCTTACCATGATAGAATCAAAGAATAAATTTCACTGGCGGTGTTGCAACTCTGCTTATGGTTATACATGGTTTCCAGTCAAGTAAGAGATGACATGACGCCCACTTGGTGGGCTGGGTCTGTTTTAAAAGAACTGAATTGCTGTCTGAGGCCCGCACAGCATGTCAATAAATGACATTGCTGTCTGCAGATATTTCAGAGGTTTGGTTTACTTGGTCTTAGCTGGTTTTTTTTCTGTATTTATTACTTGTACTTAATGAAGGAAGCAGACTACTTAAAGGCACATAGGACTTACCAGTTTGGATCACACTGGTAGTTCACTAACGCTAGTTACAATCTCAGCTAAGGGCATCAGAGTAAAGCATAGTAACATATACAGCATAGAGTTGTCTTCATAACTTGTCTCCACAAAAATAAGCTTCTTAATCTCTTCTGTCTGCTCAGCTTCCCCCCCTCTGGTGCTGAGGATGTACTTTTTAATAGTTCTTTCAAATTTTCTGTTTATAAGCTGTTACTGTTCCTGGGTTGTTCTCATACAGAATCATTCGTGTCCTGCTTCCCCTGTATGAAGCCATTTCCTAACCATGCAGCTTAGGTCCTGACCATCTGGACAGGCTTCAGGTGGCAGCTGATCCCTAGGGAACTGTGACAGATACAGGATATCCAAGAAATGTCTGCGAAGGGAAAGGTAAATGCCCTTAGGACAGAACAAAACCCTGAAAGAAACCTAAGAATAAATAGGTTTGGGAATCAATACAGTATAGCAAAGATACTAAATAACGAATTGGGCAGGATGGAAACTTCTTTGTGAGTTTTATATTCTCAGAATATAATTCTGTCAAATGACAGAATGTCTCAGGCTGAGTGGAAATGCCTTTGCTGCCTGTTAATCTGTGGGAAATCCACTGACCTCTGGTGAACTTGCCAACTCATGTTCACCACTCCTTGTTGCATTACCTGTGAGTCGGGAGTTCACAGCACAGTGCTGGCATTTCACATCAGCCACGTGAACTTAACAGGATATAGGTGCTTGATCTTATCCAAACCATTCAACAGCTGAACTTGGAGGTCGAGAGCTTCATTTTCTCAATGCATCAGGTCTCTCTTGACACAGATGTCAATAGATGTCAGCAATGCGTTGAAACATGCAGGAAGGCATCTCTGCAAGAGACGAGCCCGGCTGCACTGTAGAGGCTGTACACTTCAACTAGACCAGCTAGGAGGAAAAAAAAAAAGCAATGGAATCAGGTATTTTTGTAGATTCTTGTAAATAAACAGAATTGTATCAGTCAGGCAGTAACCCAGAGCAATGTTCTTGCTGACATCCCCAACACTCTGGGTGACTCCCCAAAGCTTCCTCAGAAAGCTGCTTCTGTCACCTCCTGCTGCACTCGTTCAGCTGTGCTCAAGGTTTCTCAGTGCATGGCTGGAGAGCTGCAAGCCACCCCTCCAGAACTCCATGCTGAGCTGTCACTCATAGAAATATTTCTGACCAAAGCATATCTCTGCAGAGCTTTACCGTTCAAGGTTCAACAGCCTTTGGCCTTCCCCAGTCTGGGAGGGGAGGAGGGATGAATACATACATCTCTGTCAACAAACATCTGCCAAGCTAGCTGGTCCCCAAGGGAGCACTGTGTCACTTTAGCTCCTTCAAGTTTTTTAACATTGCTGTGAATTTTGTGTTATCTGGGTTTTCTTTCAATCCTTTTGGGAGATTAACTAACTACTTGCTTATAAAGGGAAGTGATACTACTGTCCTCCCACTGGTTTTGTGGGAAGTGTAGAAGTTTCTTCTGAATTTATCTGGAAGATTGGACACTTCCAGCTAAAAATACTTTAAGCTAATTGCTTTACAAATATCTGACTTTATTAATTTCAATAAAAACTTTTCAGATTATCAATTGATAAAAAAGTGATTAATTTTATCCATTTCTCATCACTGTTATGGAGACACTACTCTGGAAATGTGAAAAATATGTGCATTTGTCAGAGTCCCAGTTTTATTGGAAAGGTTGAGTATTATCTGTTAAAACAGGAGACTTGTGAAGTGGAAACTCATTAGAAACTCAAGAGTATTCACTGAAAGGTTAAATAACCTGGGGTGCACTCTGTATTTCCCTTCCCCCTGCTCTCTTCTGACTGGGTGGAAGAGATGGGTGTTATTTCCCAGACAGGTGTATCTTGTAGATGAATCCCTTTAGAAATATTCTAGAATAGAATTGTGGCTTACAGTGTCTTAAAAAACTCTTTTTCATAAATATACAAGAGACTGTTTTCATCTTTGATAAAGGTGTTTTCTAGTGTCTATTATGGTGTTTCTAAAAGCTATTTTCATTTAAATGGCCTTAAATGAGGCAGTTTGTATAATGACCTGAGAGCAAGAAAACCAAAACAATGTGCCTTTAATACATACCCCAGACACATTCGTATTATCTAAAGGTATTTCAAGGACCTAGTTAGATTTGGCATCTTTTAATTAAAAGCTTAACACTGATCTGTATTCATGCCACAATTAACTTGGACTGTTCCTAATGAATTCTCTAAATAGATTTTTTTGTGCAAGTTGTTTCTACCCAATGGCTGGAAGTGGGGGAGTGCTGGGGAACTAGACAAGCAGTTGCAATAATAATGTCTGGGACTAATTGCATCTTATGGCTTGACTTTGTCAATTGCTTTGTTTTCATCAGCTTCAGTGATTTTTTTTTTTTTTTTTTAAACAGACTCAGAGCCAGAAAATATGTAAGCAATCAAGTAGGTTTGCTTTTGGAAAGCATCATCTATTGGCCATCTTCAGCCTGTGCTGAGGCAATGGTATCTTTGGGCTGCTGTAGAGAGTCCAGTTCCTACCGTAGTTGAATTTTAGGATTTGAGTGAGTTGTTTCTGCCAAAACACTCCATGATATTAATTTTTAGCTACATCAAAGTTTGGGGGCAGGATGTACAACTTCTTCAATGCAGCATTTAGCTGTATTACATCTTCTCTGCCAATTTTTATTCTTAGCAGCCATGAATCAGACTTTCCTAAGTAATGAGATTAAAAAGTGACTTTTTTCTCTTTGCCCTCTGTTTTATGAGGTGTCAGATGACACGCATGACCGTTTTCAGCTTTGTAATCACAAATTTACACTATTAAAAAGTATTGAAGCTGAGAATCTCACTTGGTTTTATCATTCCAGGACTGGGAGCTTTGAGAAACACTAAATGTCAGGAAATTTGGCTAAAATTGTGATAGTTGCCAGGGCTGTGATGGGACAGTAGAGCCCTCCCTTGGTTCTACATGCAAGCCTGCAGGAAGGCTTATACGCCTCTCCCACTGATATCAAGGAATCAAAGTTTGTCAAGTGATTGAGGTCTCCTGGCCCAAGAACACAAGAGGACACGAGCCAGAAGTGACAGACAAGTAAATGACGCTAAGAAAACACACTGCGAGCATGATCCCCTTGGAAAGGTTGTGTGGGATCCCAGCCACTGCTTTCTCTTTTCTGTCTATTAGCTAGCTGTTGATGGATGGGGAATTGAGGAGGCTACCAACTTCTCAGCTGTACACAGTCCCTGTCAAAAATTGATTACTTTGCCCGTGTGCAGCTGCACTGTAGAGACAGCTGGTGCCATGAGGACTCTTACTCTAGGTGTAGGAAAGGTCATGGTCTGACCTAACCTTTGTCTGGACAGAAGTGCAGTGTTTATCTGCCCTTCAAGAAAACAGAAGAAAGTAGTATCTGAATGTCCTCTCTGGTAGCCAGCATAGGGATTTACTTGTTCTTCATGGAGAAATGTGCAATCTTAGGAAA
The DNA here is from genome assembly GCF_017639235.1 of Corvus kubaryi. NCBI lineage: Eukaryota > Metazoa > Chordata > Aves > Passeriformes > Corvidae > Corvus > Corvus kubaryi. The sequence goes on along the minus strand of NW_024580664.1, from coordinate 800,365 downwards.
ACAGTGTTTACAAGACAGCGCTCCTGATGGGATTCAGAGAGTTCTCAACAGCTTGTTGAAGTGACTGAGTCTGAGTTACGGGGGCACAAGAATAAAACCTAAAATTAGCAACAGTGGTTTGTAGTTGCACATTCTGACCCACTCAAGATTTTATAGCTGCCTACAGTAAGGAATTAAAACCAAAGGGATGCTGTTAATATTATATCATTCTTATGCAATGGCCAAATAGGAGAATGATTGATTGATTAGAGAAGATGTCAAGAGTGAAATTACTCTTGCATTCCACAGAAATAAAGAAGAAGGTTGTTGTCTTTTTAATTTCTGTGTTTGCATCACATTTGGAATTGGTATTTCCTAACGTGATTTAAATAGGCTGTGAATATTCTTATCTGATTTTAAAAACCTGATTATTTTATCCCAAGAAAGATCTGTGCATCGTTTGAATGACACACGTTTCAGGAGCTGAAAAGAACACAGAGCCTGCGTTCTGCTGAGAAGTCATTAGAGGAAGGATGAGGAATGGCATATATTAGAAACTCATGCAATCTCTCTACTCTAGCATTATAATTATATGCAAGAACTATGTTACAGCCTTTGATGCTGAACTTCAGTCTAGATCCAGTTCTTGAGGATCCTGACAGTTTTACCTTATGAGTTACTTAGCCTGACACATTGCTGAGCCTCTTCTCTGTAGTCTAATGCTGTGCAGGGTGCTCCTACCCTGGGGGAAATGTGAAGGCAGTTGTCTAAAGAGCATGTGTGCAATAAAACCATTTCCTTTATTGGTATTACAGCCTCACTTCCTTTATTTACATGCATACGAGTGGAAATTGTCAGCATTGTGTGCAGAACTCAAATATACTCTCTTCAATCAACCAAGCTAAGACTTAGTGACACGTACTGAAAAACACAGCCCCAACAACCAGGTATCTGTCAGTTTAGGCATTTTGCTTATGATGTGCTCTTTGGTCTGTCAGGCATGTGGAGTCTACAAGCTGTGTTCTGGAATTAGGAGAAGGTGAGAAATGAGCATTTAGAGCCAGATGTGTTCACTATTCAGAAAGTTTGATTTCCCCACTTTTGCTACATACCAGCTCTCTCACTTACACACAAGGTATGTGCTGTTCCTACAACTGTGTCGTCACTCTGTGTGCCAACAACCAGCTACTGTGTGGCACTTGTGGAAGTGGGTTGGCTGAAGGGAAGGATGTCAAGGAGATAAGGCACAAACTGCACTTGACATGCAAAAAAGGGCTTGAAAGGAAGACACTGATCATTGTTTTCTTCTGCTTCTGTTCTGTCAGATGTGCCTGCTCAGATGTTACTTTTTTTTGGTAGTTTTTTTTTTTCTTTTTTCAAAGCTACTAGATGGGTAGAGTGATGAAAGCTTTAATATTACCGAGAACCTGAGGAGATCTGGACCTCTGCTAAGATTTGAAGGAGGTATCATATTTAGTATATGCCTGGAAGATATTTTTGTGGTGAATTGTCTGTTCTTCATATTGGAACCAGTAGGAATCCTTGGAGAAGACAATTAAATTTCAGAAGATTAAAGAAAGTCAAAGGGAAAAGGGGAGAACTGGTCAAAATAATGGGAGATATATCAGTCTGAAGGAAGCTGGCTTTTTCTCAAAAAATTCAGTATCTTCAGGTAAAACAAGGAATCCCATACCAAACCTGTTACAGGTAACTGTTTATTTTTGATGTTTTATCTGACATGGATTGTTTTGAAAGGGTCTGGCAAAGTTGTCTCTGTATTCTCTATGTTTTGCTCAAAAATAGCTATAGCCAATGACAGTTGTGTAACAATTTGTTTGTCTCCCTTGAAAAATGGGAAAATAGGTATTTATCCCTGTGGATTTGATTTGTTCATGTTGAGTGCAAGCCAACACTCCTTGAGGCTGGTTATTTTGCTAGAAGGACAAATACTCATGTATGGCTTTCATCAGATGAAGATACTGGGAAAAACTGGGATACTATGTTCAGGTGAAGGATGCTGTTCCTCTCCATATCCATGCCTAATATAAAGATTCAGGCAACTGGTAACCTGGTGACAACAGACATTTCAGCAGTGGAGATTCCAGTTATGACTAGAATAATTCATGCCTAAGTGTGCCATGGTGATCTACATCAGAGAGGTGCTTTGTGTATGTGTCAGAATTTTGTTAACTGGTGACACTGGGCCACTCTGGTGGTAAACCTTCCTCTTGTACCAGCAATCCCCAGCATATGGCACAAAAGTAGCTGGAGATGGCCAGTGGGTTTGAGATCCCTGAGGAAACAATTGAGAAGAGGCCGAAGGCAAGTTTAGCTATTGTGGAACCCCTTGTAGCAGCCATTTGGCTGCTTCTGAAGGATGGATCAGATAGGACTGGTAGAGGTAATCTTTCAGCTCCCCACACATCTCCATCTATATTTGCCTTTTTTGTGTGTGTGTGCGTGTGTTGTGTGTGCAATTCAGGTAAAGGAAATCCCTTTGTTTATGTAAGAGTTTTGACATCAGAGTGAGGAGCCTTACAAATGCTCTGTTTGTAAAGGACTGCTTTGTAGACTCCAGCCTTCTGCAGATCAGCTAAAATCTATCAGTCTATTTTGCCTACTTATTTCTGCCTTTCCTCATGCCTGGAAGGGAGTTTTTACTAGAGAAGAACCAAAGTCACAGACTCAGACTTGCAGCGGAATTTTGTCATTGACTCATAACATGCCTATTGATAATCCATCTGTAAATAAGATAATTGTCTGTAATTTGGGGTGTTTCATCTAAAGACCTCAATTTCCAGTGCTAAAAAATGAGCCTAATGCAGATAACACAAGGATATTGAATAGAAATACTCACTGTATCTAACTATTGAAGAGCTGTTTGCAGGCGTAGTGTGCTTTTTAATGGCTAATTAGCATTATTTAACAATACTTCTAGCCTAAAAAACTCCACTGTCCCAAATGAAAACAAATCAAGCTTTTATTCTAACCTGTACATAGAAAATAATTTTCCAGTTATGACTGTGTAACTTGCTGTGTGCTTTCACATGACCCACTTATTAACTCTTGACAGTGAATTGAGTTCAGTCTCATCTGTCTCAGTAGCTCAGCTGTTCCTAGACTTTATCCTGAAAACCATTGCACACAGTTAATGTAGTAAATCCCCACTTTACCAGAGTAATTGTTCCATATCAAGCAGTTGAGGGCTGAGAGCCCTACTCAGTAAGCAGGGGTGGAAGTATAAACAGTGTATGCCATACTCAGCAGGAGACTTTCTCTACTGGTGGAAAAGGGACTTGATTGATTGGCTGACTGCTCAGGCAACGGGTCACCCTTTGCAGGTATCACAGACATGTGGAGAGCCTTTCTCCAAAGAAAGTACCTTCTTTGTCAGTTCAGATATACCCCAAAATGATATGTGCTTCATCTCTGCATATGTCAAGACACAGTGAACTAGGATAACACAGGATTTTCCTTATTCTTGGTTTTACTGGCTGGAGACAAGTTCCTTATTCATTTACTCAGAATGAGTGACAGAACAGTCTGTGGAAAGTAGCACAAAAATGCTGATCATTATCTGTAATTTTCCTGTGTTGTTTATCACTGTGTTTCATAGAAATTACTTCCTTTGTGAGACAATTTCGTGCCTTGCTAATTCCTAATGTATCTTGCTGCACTTTCAAGTGTACAATTTTAGGGGATATTTCTACAAAATCCTTCTCATTTCCCAAATTTTATAATATTCAATATACTCCACTGTGAATGTCATTAGGCTTTTGAATCTATCAATCTACTGGGCTGCCTTTTAAATTTAATTTTCTAGAAATACTCTGTTACCTATAGCAACATGTGATTGATGATACTTCTGCAGCCTGGCAGAATCCAGTTACTTGGTTTAGCAAAACTTCACTTTTTGAGGGGGTCACACTGGAAGCACCTAATATCAGAAGGGGTTTAGGATATTTTCCCATTTCCTTCTCCTTGCACGTACTTAAATGTTTCAGCATTCATAAACAAAATTCCTGCTCCAACTTTCCCAGCCCCAAGTTGGCACAGAGCACATTATCATTATTCCTTTCATCCTCCTGCCAGGTTATTTTTACTCAGTTCAGCCTGAGTGTCTGTTGTCTGATGTTTCTGCCATGTGATGTGTGCTTTGGAGTAAACAAGATTTGCTCATATTTCTCCAGGATAAATTACCTGTAAAAAAACAATCATTGCTTGAAAAAGCTGATTTCACTTAGTCTAAAACACACCAGTTAGCGTGTCTCATTTCAGAGTGGGAGATGTCTGAGCCCCTTGCTCTGCTCACATGTCAAAGGCTGTTCCTAGTGAGTGCCTCTGGAAAAGTGTATCTGTATGCTCAGATCTGATACTAGTCAAACTTCTTAGTAGTTCTGAATGATGATGACTGGAAAGCTAGAACCCCACGACCCTAAATGTCCTTGTATCATGGGCAGTGCTGCTAGATGTACACTTAAATACAAAAATAGCATTTCTTTGTTCATGGATGAAAACATACCTGTGTAAATCCTCTCACACCTTCCTGCCTACCTTGCCTACCTTGAACTTCTAAGTAGGAGGAATCAGGAGAGGACACTGCTGGATTTTCAGTAAATCTTGGTCATGCATGTATGATGCAATTATATGTCATGCCAGACAATAGCTGTATTATGTCACCCTGATTAAAAAATGGACTGCTGTATCAATAAGCTACTGCCTGTCATGATGTCAGTTTGCACAATGCCATTGCTTTGGCAGACTTTTAAGCTGAAGAGTTATAACCTCTTTCCTCTCGATCACTTTATTAAATCCAGGTTGATCTTTCATCCAAAATGTCAAGGAATCTACCAGTAGCTTAGCAATTAATGAGAATAATGACCTGCTGTAAAACAAACAGCAGTGAATTAAAAGTACAGGTCATGTCTGCATTTGCCAACAAGATACAGTTAGCTTTTTTTCACCTGTTCTTAATACTCTTCTTTAAAAAAAGACACTAAAGAGAGTCTGTTAATGGCATTTGAACTCAGGTTTCTATTTCAGTTCTCAAAAATTTTGGCTCATAAGTAGGGACAGCTTATGTTAAGTCTGGTGTAGCAATTCTTCCCTAAGCTTTTTACCGTGTTCTTCGAAGATTTCTGCCCCTGCTGCTAGGATTGCTTGACTAACCATAGACCAGTTGCAGATCTGCATAAATCATAGCTGGAAAGCCCAAATCATTGCTAGGAAAGGCCAGAACTGATGCCAATTTACATTAATATTCCACAGTGATACAGCATCATCTTCACTAGAAGCTGATCCAGTCCTGTGAGGAGGGAGACAGGCATTTAAATGGGCAGATTGTCAAAACAGAAAATGATTTTAAGCTTTCTTAAGCTCATCTATATCTACTAATGAGTCAGAGCTTTAATGCCCAATGAATTAAGCAGATAATCTGAGAGAGTTTTATACTTAAGCAGTTAAGGGCTAGATTCTTAAAAATACTCAAGTTATTTTGATGGTAGGACTGAAGCCCCTGAATAGGCTTTGCAGTGTTGTCCACAAAAAGAACTCAGACTTTGCAGTGTTGTACCCAAAACACTGTACTTCCATTAAAAAATTGATAACAACTCAGACACTATCTGTAAAAAATGTTCAGTCAAAAAATGTGCATACTCCAAGTGAATGTACTGTTTCCACTTCACATTTATAATCAAAAGGATTTTAAAGGTTAAACGCTTTACATTTTTGGACAAACACGGAAGTGAAACTTTTAGCAAAATTTTATAGCACTTCTGCTTTCCTTTCGTGTTGACATAGGCCACAGGTCAGATTTTATCTGCATAAAAGATAAGAAAAATCCCTATTACAGTATGAGGGAAAATGGGTGAAAGTGCAACTCAGAGGCAAAACTCTTGCTTAATTTAATGAAATCAGACTTTTTATAGTGTGTTTAAGAATATATTAGTTCTTTGCAAAAAAAAATCATTGTTCTTTCCCATAGGATAAAATGCCAGAGTCTCCCACGTGTGTGAGGAAAGAGAGTCACTGTACACGCATAAGCCTCTAAACACCACTGGAGATGTTACTACTTGAACAGTGTGGGTTTATTAACTTGGATTATTCAGCGTCTGAAGATACCTTGGTTGTTTTTCTTATGTGTATTTATATCAAAGCCAAAACTAATATATGTCCTATGGGAGAGAACCTTGGAGTTCCTTGGATATAAGCTGCAGTTTCTTGCTTGGTCTCCAAGAGGGCACTTTAAGAGGCCTTTTTCACTTGTTTTCCAAGTGCTGGGCCTTTCCTGTGCTATGGTCTCAGACCTTCCAGCTGGTGGCACTGAGTCAGCATAACCCTCGGCTCCCAGCTGTTCTCCCCATCCCTCACTCGTGTTGCATGGCCCTTCTCTTGTGGTATAGAGGACAGAAGCCATGACTCTTTTAACACACAGTTTCTTGGTCAGTGCCTTCACACTAGTTCAGAAAGTTCACAGAATGGTTTGGGTTGGGAGAGATCTTAAAAATCATCTGGTCCCATCCAATCCTTCTGCCATGGGTGGGGATCTTCTATTAGACCAGACATCTTCTATTAGACCAGAGCCTCATCCAGCCTGGTCTCTTCCAGGGATGGGGAGTCCACAACTTCTCTGGGCAACCTGTTAGTGTCTCAGCACCCTCATAGTAAAGAATTTCTTCCTAGTATCTTATCTAAACCTGCTTTCTTTAAGCCTAAGAAGGAATTAGAAAGATGTTATTTTCTAGGGGTGAAATGGTCAATAGCTGGTTTGGCTGTAATGCTGGCCCGCCTTAGCTGGTCTGCTATCCCAATTGTGAGATTTACAGTGGTTTGTGAGCATCTTCTGATTTCAGATGGGTGCTTTTCATGCTGCTTGTATCTGTTAAAATGCTGTATGTTTTGTGCTCTGAGACATTTCCTGACTACTCAGTAGAAATACCTGATTAATTAGATATCATTAAGTTAAATATAGTTAAATACAGAAATACAGGTAATTGCTTCAAGGATGATGCTTGCATAAATAATTTTTTCCTGTTGTTTTTCTTTCTCCCTAGTTCAACTGTTGAAATACAACCTGTTCTTTGTTTTGCCATGGAAAGACCCCATACAACAAAGAGACACAGCTAGAACTCAATTGTGCACAAATGTTGTCAAATGAAAGTGTGAGAAAATGAGGAAAAGAAAATAGTTTTTTCACTACCTTTTTGAAATCTAGTAAAGGGTCCTGAGCCTGGTAAAGTTCAAACTTGGCCATTTACCACAGAAATAGAACACTGAAAAAAAGGTACTTCTAGCAAGGAATTTCTGTAATTTCTCTTTGTATAATGTGAACCTGCTTCTCCTGAATAGATAGGATTTTGGAGATGTCCAGGGTAGTAACTTATGCCTGGTTTAATAAGGTTTTAATAATAAAACCTTATTATGGAATAAGGTTTGTACCTTATTCCATGGAGTTTCACATCCAGTTGGGTTTATCTGGTATGTTGATTTAAGTGGTGTCTGTGTTTCATTTATCAACTCATAATTTTTAATGCACATAAGCATGACGAAAGGCATGCCAAAAGAAATATCCACATTTGTATTGAAATGATCCATTAATATAAAAGACCAAGAGATATCAACATCATTTGTATTCATGCACATGCTAAATAATTGTGTTTTCAGAGTGGGTATATTATGGCTTCCTGATTCTGAAATAATTACAAGCCTCAGCTATAGCTGAATTATTAGTTGCAGCAATTTAGCTCTGCCAGAAATGTTGTGAATATATAGACTGTTAACGTGGTGTTGGGCAGCAGTGAAGATAAATCCGTGGCTGTGCTATTATTCACCTTTCCAGACAACATCACTCATCTTTTTGTCAGTACTTGCACCCATTCACCTCAGTAAAACTGGGAAGCACTATTAAAATCAGATCCTTGTTTTTAGTGGTTTTTTTTTGTTTGTTTTGGTTTTTTTTAAATTGAGGCCATTACGTTATTTGGTTTTCTGAGATCTTGTGTGCCACACCCATGCTCATACACCGTGTTGTCCTAATACTTTCAGTGCTACTCAGTAGTGTGCATGGTAGAACTAAAATGTGCCAAAAGCAGTTTATTTCATTATTCTGACTATATTGCTAATAATTTGGTTAGCACTTACAGCTTGCTTTTTTTTTTTTTTTGGTCTGGAAATTGTAGTGCAAGTAACTAAGATAGGAATTCAAATAAGCTGAAGTACTACATTTGGAAACATTTGCGATTGACTCATTCATAGGTGATGGTCAGTCTGAGCAACAAGTATTGTAGTTACCAATAAAAACTATGATAAAATTACCATTTGTTTTTTAAAGAAAAAAGTACATTCAAAATGAAGAGAAAAGCCATCTAAGTTTAGAGAGGTTGCTTGGAAGTCACTTCGCACTGTAACTTTCAAAAACTGAAGGCCATTGCTCCCTGTCTGAAGCAAGGCGCAGCGAAGGAAGACAACCACATCCTCTCACTTTGTGTTCTCAGCTGCAGTATGCACTCACCAAACCCATTAACTTGCCATTCAGCCAAGGCCTGAACTAGCTTTGGCTACAGGGTTTTTGCTGCCCCAGACAAACCTGAACACTGGCATGCTTCATTGCCTGGGCTCTACCACTGAGCATCTCCTCTACAGTTTTTTACTTTCTGCAGAAAATATCTAAGATAGTGCCTGATCATATAGGGCAAGTCTTTTTTTTCCCTAAGCAGAATTTATATTTTTAGCCTTTCTACCACTGAATTTATTAACATTTTTTTCTGCATTCAAGTGAGTAGATGTTCAGCTGTAGCTTTTACCCAGAGAACTGATGTTAATCGTCAGTGAATTACATGGTAGTGATTGAATTTATCAGAACGTAATGCCAGGACAGCATGTTTCATAGCTTTTTTTTCCCTTTCACTTTTCTGTAATGAAGGATAAGAGGAGTATCTGTAGGTGGCAATAGTACTGAAGCTGTAACCATTTGCCATTTGGGGGTTTTAATGGGTAGGTTACCATCAAGTTGATTTTCAAGTTAGCGTTCTGCAGTTCTGATTCAATAAACTGCTTTACTGATGCTGAAGGCTGGGGCAGTGTGGTCCCTAATGTCTGACTGCAAATCTGAGTCCCAGATTCTCCACACCACCAGCACTAACTTAGGCAAAGTCATGAATGGCTTTCAAAATCTCAGTGTTTGTCTATGTAACTATTTATTTTCAACTAGTGAATGGTTGAAAATAAATAAATGACATGGATTTCTAATGACAGCATTGAGACAGGTGTGACATTTGTATCATTAGCATGATGTCAATGTGCAGTACAAGAAGCTGTAAGTCACAAATTACAGACTTTTTCAATTAATTGGAAAGATAAAAGGTAGTGTGTACCCAAACTAAAAATACCAACCATATGAAGTCTGAGTTCTAGCCTGCACATAGTTTTTTGAGGTGAACTGATGTTGCTAATGGGTAACACCAATATCTGGAGAGTATAATGGTGTCTGTGCAGCTTTGAGGGCAGGAGAGGCAGAAGGGGTGCTGTGAGCATGAGCAGCAGCATGAGGCACCCTGTTGGGGTTAGCTCTTTCTGGGCTCATGTGCTGTGGGTTTCAGGTATGCTCAGGACAGACCTCAGGCATCTTATATGTGGGCTGCTGAAACATGGAATTGCTGGAAAATACTCCTGGAGGTGTAGCTGGGTCCATGGCTAACGGATTTGGAGCAGCATGCCAGGTGTTTATGTGGCATTCAATGCACAATGCCTTTTGCAATGCTCTTCTTGAGTAGGAGCACAGCTGAAGTGTCAGAAGTAGCACTTCCTTTGGTCATTGCACTATGATGTACTGGATTTCCCACTGCAGTGGATAAAGACCAGCTAGGATTACAGAAACATTGCAAACAATTGCATAAAGTAATAAACAGTTCTTAAATTGCAGTCTATAACAATTTTTCTTCTGCATCATTATTGCTTGGGTTATTGGCACACTGAAAATTAAATAAGATCTTTCTTTGACACAAGTAGTTTGCCTTAGATGAGGCAATGCTGACTGAATAGAAAAGCCTAAGTTCTATTTATGGTCTATTATCTGTGGTGGCATTTTTATTAAATTCCACAAAATGGGGAGATGATAAATCCATTCAAAATTCTAGTTGCCACTAGATTAACTCTTTGTCCAGAATATTATTCTCTGGGGGAGTCTAATTTATGTATTCCAACTACTTTGCTGACTAGCAGTAGTTCAAAATGAAGAACATTTTGGCAGAAATTTAATCATTACAGTTGGTCGTGAATACCCATTGCTCAGAGAAAATTGTCCCTGTAATTGTGCTACCATTTTAACTGGCATTTTAATTAAGGGTCTTTTGCTTATCAGTGTAAATCCAGGGACCATTTGTTGTGCACCTGAATCAACTGACTAAAATGTTGGAAAAATAAACCCTGTGTAAAATGTAAGAGAGTTATTTGAAATAAAGAAATAGTTTCAAGTGCCAAACTAATGTGAAATCACAGCAAGGGCGTCAGCCTCTTGTGACTCTGGGAGCAGCAGGTGAGGTGGGGACTCTGTGACCTACTTTGCTGCACTGATTTATTGGTATTAGTCATCCCCATAGCCAAACCCCAAAGTTTCACATCTCTTGGTATCATTACCCAGGTGCCAGTAAAATAAAGTCCATTTCAAGTACATCTGTGATTTCTCATGCTGTGATTCACTATACCTGACTAGACTTGTTGTTCTATAAGATTAGCATGTTGTTGTCCTCAACATATTTCATCCCTCTTTTTTCAATTATTTTTGCTCTGCATCCTCAAATAGTCCAAGCTTTTAAGAAAATTTTTATGGTAGTGGAATTCGGTAGCCATGTAAGGAAAAATCTAGCAAACACTTAAGTTTGTAGGTCTTCTGTTTCATTATTGGGCCTAAATTATTTGAGCTACCGTGTACCATAGGCTTTCTTTCTTGGCAGACTTAAGAGTTCAGCCTTGTGAAGGAACCACATTACAGCCTCCATAGGCTAAGAAAAATGAGAAGCCAACACACATAAGAGGAATTTTATAACAGTTGTGGTGGGTGGAAATGAGGTTAAAAACCTTACTGTGAACTAAAGATCAGACACCAGTTTCTGTTGTCAGGGCTGGGAACTCAGTTACAGAACTATGACCTCAGCTGTCCTCAATTAGCTGTCCTCAATTACCTTGTTGTATAACTATCATAAAAAAGGGAGAGTCTTAAAAACACTGTCTTTGCTGTCATTGTATAAATGCTGGGCAAGAAATTACTGAGTTATTTAGAAGTTGAGGCTGACTTCTCTGGGTGTATGTGCATGCTTCAGATCTGTGCTATTGTGTTTGTGCAGTTTTTTAATATGATGACTTAAAAAGATCATGAGACAATTTAAAATCTTGACTGAATTACACAGATCACTCAACTGCTGAGGAACCTGGATGCCCCCCAACCTATGCAAATTGTGCTGCACAATATAGATAAATGGTTTACAGGCCAACAGTAATGTTCTCAAAACTCAGTTTAACAACAAGGGCTGATCATACACATGAGCTACAGGCTTCATAGGGAACATCAAAACATCTTTCAGCAAGTTGCAGACTTCCGTGTTTGCTGTGCTGCCACATTCCAACGCGTCGTCCTGCAGCTCGCAGAGAGATGGTCCTTTCTGGGCCGTGGCGGGCACAGGGCCCAGAACAAGCACACTAGGAGCTGTTGCCTCCAGCTTTCTCCATGACAAGCATCTTGTCTTTTGCCGCGCTCCAGGTTATCTAAGGGAAGGATCAGGAGCTTATGTTACAACTGTTGGGAGGGATGGCGCAGTGCCCTGGCAGAGCTAACCAGCCTCTGACACGGCCGCTCGGTTACCGCCTCGGCATGTGCTGGCTCCTCCAGGTGCGCTGCCGTCCGGCGGACGGAGCCCGCAGCCCCCCGGTGCCGGTGCGGGCCCTGCGCAGCCCGCTGTCAGTCCGCAGAGCCTGCGGGCTCTGCAGGGCAGCCAAAACTCGCACTCGGTTCTGCTGCACGTCCCACGCCGCGTGTGCCAGCGGCTGCTGCCTTGTCTCACGGGCTCCTTCCAGCAGCGACCGTCTCCCCGGGGAGCTCAAAACGGCGATTGTGTACTTAAAAAACCGTGTGCTTTTTGCTCTGAGGAATGCAAACATAGAGCCACTGCTCAAGTTTTCCTTCTCTCCTGTCGTGCTATTCCCATACTGCTGCTGCCTCCCCTGTGCTATTCCGTGTCCTATCACTTTCTCCTCCCCATACGTCTGGATGATTGTACAAGACATGAGTTAAAGTAAGTCTTCTGAGTGAGAAACAGGTTTGCAACACTGGCAGATAATGTAAACAAAAACCAATAGAATAGTTTTCTGGTTCACAGTTTGACTAATGTCTTTAGCTTTAAAAGGATTTGAGATTTTTGTGAGATTTTAAATGACCTGACTACACGGACATTTCAAGTTACATAAAAAATTGAAGGCATAATACAGTGTTCATGGATACTCCTGGCTGGCAGTTGGAAAGATTACCGAAGATTTCCTTTCCTGTTGCTATGCATTTTATTTTCATTGTTGGGAAGCACAGATGAAGGCGAAGGTAGGAGCTATTTCAGGAGGCTGCCCATGAAGCAGAAAAGTGTTTTAAGTACCTTCTTCCATTCTTGTTCCCCCCTGCATAAAAGCCGATGCCAAGTACTACATACTCCCCTATTTTGTCTGTCAGGTGCTTACGTAGGATTCATCTCTGCTTTACTGTAAAGGCTTTCAAAGAAGCCTTAGGAGCTGAGCTGGTTCCTCTGTCCCCATCCCTGTGTCCATTTTGTCAAAATGCACCTGGAGAAGGGTCATGAAATTGTATGTGCTCAGGTAGCTTTCTGTAACAGTCCCTGGGGTCCTGTAATGTGAAAATATTTGAAAAACATAGCAACAATAAGGCGCAGCTACCTGTGGTGCACCTCTTTTCCCCCTGAGATGAACTGGTGTAAAGCAGTTCTTGCTGGGTACATATCCAGGGTAGCTGGCATTAGGAGATAAGTCTGCAGGCAGATTTAAAGAGAAAAAAACTGCTTAAAAATTTATCCTATCTTACCAGTAGAGGCAACGATATCTCTCAGCAGAGTTTTCACCCATTCCATGAGTGAGCAAAGCAGGATGTGCACCTGCAGGCCAATTCCTGAGGTAGGTGACATCTGCCACCCCAGCCCCCTCATCCTCTGCTCTTGCTGGCAGAAAGAGAAGATGTGTAACTTCAGAGCAAATGAAACCATGTTAAACTGAAAGTGCTTGCTGTCCCTCACCCGGGACAAAAAAAGCACAGGGTTTTTTACCAGCACTGCAGCCAAAATGTGCACTACATGCTGGTTTTAATTTTCTAGGCTTCCAGCGACTGATATACATTGAGAAAGAAATTTTCACAAATATAAGCAGATTGTTTACATTGAGTCTTTTCATCTCAGACCAAATTTAAAACACAGCAGCTTTACATTACAGCATGCCAACAGCTGGGGTGGATTATTTCAGGCAAGCTTTTGTGTGTCTTGCAGTATCACCTACACAGCAGATTGCTTAGCTTTGTTCCCATATTTAGAATATCAGTTATAACTTTCTTAATGCCCACATGCTTTTAACTTCCCTTGAAAACTGGCTGCTGCCACAAAATAACCCCATTCTGTTATTCTTGTAACATTTAAATGACATAATTCTTGGGCTGACAAGAATTTCCATCAGTACACAGCTGAGGCATCAGCCTTCAGCAGAAGAGTCCAGTTAACAACACCTATCTTTCTTGCAATTTATTTCTAATTCAGCTGTCTCAGGCATCCATCCACTGTCTTCCATCTTTTAGAGAAGCTGACAGAAATGAGATTAGTTGTAAATTGTCTGAGGAGTAAAATTCGTCCTGTGCTGACAGTGCAAAACCACGTGACAATACCCCTGGTGGTGATATGGAGCCCAACACAATGCTCAAGAGTTTCTGCTCCGGGAACAGTATGATTGCTGATTTGCTTAGCAGTATCACATAGCTGTATTTGTTTAGGTTGTACTAAAGCACAACTGCTACAAAGAATTTATATATATAATAAAAAATATCCTTCAGGCTTTATTTGAAAGATCCCTGTATGTATCAAATCTTTCAAGTAAATCACAAAATCCCAGGGTGTAGAAAGATTGAGGTTGAATCTTAATAAAAGGTTGCAGCAGAAGGGAGGCCTTTCAAACTTCCTGTTTATCAGTGTTAGTACTGGGACCATGTCTGAATGTTAACTCTGGTGGGGTTTTTCTCTGTTGTTTTGTTAGTGCTTCACCCTGATACGCTCCAGATTTCTCTGAAGGAAAGGCAGATTCAAAATGAAGTGAAAAGATCAAGTAGATATCCGGAAAAGTTAAGTTTTAACAAATGGTGCTTGTTCTATAGCCCCGAGTGATGGATAATTTAATAAAATATCAGTGCGCCTTTGAAATAACCTTATGGAAGAGCCACTGGCCATAAATTAGGTCAATGACGTCTATGTGTGCATTCCTAAATTCTTGAAAATAGTTTCTGTGTTCTACCCAGATGCCACATGATCTGAGGTCATCAGATTCTTCAATGTATAAGTGTCTGAAGGGAGGGTGTCAAGAGGATGAAGCCAGACTTCTAAGTGGTGCCAAGCAATAGGACAAGAGGCAATGGGCAGGAGCTGATACACAGGAAGTCCCACCTGAACATGAGGAAGAAGTTCTTCACTGTGCAGGTGGCTGAGCACTGGAACGGGCTGCCCATAGAGGCTGTGGAGTCTCCTTTTATGGAGATATTCAGAAGCCATTGCAACACAATCATGAGTGATGTGTTCTAGGGGACCCCGGTTGAGCAGGGAAGATGGACTGGATGACTTCCAGTGGTCCCTTCCAATCTTACCCATTCCGTAATTCAATACTTGCGTGAATACATTGGTGTCTTTGCAAAGCTATACAAAATTCAAAGTCCAAAAAACTAGTCCTGAGTATCCATTGCAGCAGGTATCTCACCTAGGCAGTAAGTTCTGCCATAGCTGCTTCAGAGACTGATGCTGACCAGTACTGACAGCATGATCTACAAGGTCTAACTGAATTGTGATGTGTCAGGGGTAGAAATCCCCATTTTCCAAAGCAGTGGCACTATATGCTTATCAAATCCTAGATGATCAAAATCAGTTTAATTGCTGTTGTTAAATTTGAATCAGAAAGACAACATACATATAAGAAACTAAAGATATATTTCTGGAATTTCTTGCAGGCAGCAAACTGTCGTCGTGGATATGAACCTTAGGTAGATTTTCTCCACTTATTCAATTTAATCCTACTAAATGGAATTAGGAAAAGCCAGCTAGAACAAATTATGTATTTCTTCCCTCCTCCTGAGACACTGTTCTGATAGAAGTGCTCCTGTTAGCTTGCAGCCCAGCTAGTAAGAAGAAAACACAGCATCTGCTCAGTATTAAAACTGCAAGACTTCATATTTGATTCAATAACTGATACTATTGCATCTTCTTTATTTTATATGTGGCTATCTATATATGTATTGGTGTGTTTATGTGCACACATATAATTTATGTATATAAATTCTAGCTTGGTACACACAAGTAAGTGTAACTGAGAGCTCCATATCTAACATTCAAAGGTATCCAAGTGCCACAGAACTTGTAGTGAAAAGAATTTCGAATTTACTAGTGGCTGAAAACAGGATTTTAAAGCACGTCTGCAGCAGGACTGTAGTAAACTAGAGACACTGATGCTGTCACTTCTTTGAATGGTTCTGCAGAACGTGAGAAGCCCTTGCTCATTCCAATTACCAGATGGGTTTTTTCCTTACTTTAATGCCTGTCCACAATTTATAGAATTAAAACCCACTGGCCATAACAGAAGTGATTTGGAAGGGTCCTTAGTTGTTGAAAACTGGTCATGTTCACAAAAATCTGAAGGTTTATTGCAACTTCATGACATTTAAAAAATCTTTTTCAAGAATTGCTTACTAAAAATCAACTCAGAAATCTCTCCGATCAACCTGTAACAAGCAGAACAAGTCCACTTAATTTTTTCTTTTTTGGGGTAAAAATGTAGCAAGACTGATACAAGTTCCTTTCTCAAAGGAACTCTTTGGTTTTTTCCCACTGCCCTCTTTTACTGTGCATTCAACACAGTGCCCAGCCGACAACTGCTCAGCCTTTTGAAAGACTGAAGTCAAGGCTGCATGCTGTAGGTGTTGCCCCTACCCACCGTGCAGTGCCACATGTAAACTGCTCACTCCGCCTATGAAATGCTGTAAGCACCGGGGAGGCATAAATTAATAATGTGTGTTTACACATATGCATGTCTGTAGAATATCTAATGAACAAAGAGAAGGGAGCTCGAGCAGTATATTTTTAACCTCAAAGTTTTCTGTCTAGTGTTACTCTTCTTTCTGAGTTTGCAGGGCAATATGAGGATGTTGACCATAGGCATGAAGGGATTCGTTTGCTGGAAGTGTCATTTATGACTGCTGAGGAATACTGGAAAACTAGGAGAGTGGGAAATGCTCATGTGTATGTGTTTGCCAACACACATTTGTCTGTGTGCAGGTCTAGAAGTTACAAAATGAAGCAAGACTTGCAGGATGTTCTGAGTTGGAAGGGATCCACAAGGATCATCGAGTCCAGCTCTTGAGTGGATGGCCCATATGGGGATTGCACCTGCGACCTTGGCATTATTGCCACCATGCTCTGACAAGTGAGATAATCTCAGGGTCAAGAAGTTCTGGGGGAATTAAGTCAAAAAAAGGTTTTTCATGATGCAAACAAGCTGCAGCAAGTTCAGCTCTGTGCCTGCAAAGAGGACATAAAAAGCTATCCACAAATACAAAACACAGCTTGTGGGGGGACAGACCTGATGATTTGGGGTCAATTAATCTGTTCTGGTTTTAAATTGTTGTCTGATTTTGATAGATGGATGAAGATGTCTTGCTGAGAGTTACTGAACGCTTGTTTGTTTTTATTCTCATATTAAGAAGATGATTCACTTTAAGCTATTTGAATGCTTAGGGACATTGTTTAATTTTTTAATGTTTATTTGCTGCTGTCTCCATTCACTGCAGAGGAATGCAAGAATTCCCTGCTGATTTAGTTGAACTTATCTACTTCTTTTCTCCATCAGTGAAGCTGAGTTGCGTATACATGCACCTGCATTTCATACTACTGGATGCCTTAGAAAAATAAATGCATTGTAGTTTTGGAGACTGACCATATGAAGTCCAGATAACTAAAGGAAATTTCTCAGTAGCAAAATTACTGGTATCAAAGGGGAAAGTTTATAGAGATTTAGTGAAGCATCTCGTGGAGATGACTCATTCTTGGAGAAGATGAGCATGTTTCTGCTGGGTCAGCTATTTAGTTATATTGAAAGGTTTTTTCTTTTTGTTGCAAACCAGATAATTGTTTATGTATGATGCTTTATCTCCACAGATGTTCTAATGCCACATTTGCATTTTTGGTCCTTCAAGCAGTTCTGTTAGTTTTCATCTTTCCCTCATCGTAGTTTCAGCAGCTGGTATTATGATATTCAGATATAACTGCTGATCTCAGCTCTACAAGAAGATTCACTCTGAAGCTTCCTGCTAGATTTTTGCTTGGATTAAGCTGTTATTTTTCCAAAGCCTAACCAATTCATGCTGTTACTGAAGTTCTATTAGAAAAAAAATGAGGAAAATAATTCATTTTAAAGATTTAATAGTTCATTTTGGGGTGCCCACAATGTTAAAAATTTTCATAAGTAATAGATAACTTAACATTTGACTCCATGTCTTTTACAACGCTAACTAACCTTTATAGAGGTACACAGTATTTACATTAAGAGTCTTTGGATAGAAATGTGCCCTATGTGCTATGACACAATTAAATCTTTGGCAACTAAGAATGTAATTGCATGATCAGCTTTAGTTTTTACTTTTGACTTCTGCTATGTTCTGCCTTCTGCCCTCAGGCATGATTCCCTGCCCAGTTTCCTGAGTCAACACCACAGCTTGAGTAGATGTGCCAGTAGAAGATGAGGGAGCTAATAAAACTCAGACGTATGTATTTTTGCAATGGGATAATTTATTTTGTCTTGACAGAAATAGCTCTCACCTGGATCAGGTCTCAGAGCAGCTCACCACTGTTGCGTCTCAATTACGAGCCAGTTTTAAAGGATAAGATTCTAGACTAAACACAGGCATTAAAGGTACATCTCTCTGCCCTGATAATATGCATGCAGCATTACAGGCTACCAGCCATCAGTTCTACATACTAACTCTGAAGCTGTGTCATCCAAGCAGTCAGTGGTTTCACTGCAGCTTCAGTACATAGTCTGAATACTCCCCTGCCTAAGTTACTGCCTGTGGGCAGCTTGCATGGATCGCTTCCACGCTGATGTCACCAACCAGCCATTTCTTTTTATGGCCCTGAAGCCTCAGATACCTTCCCATGCCCATAAATTCAAGGACACTGATGTCAGCTGGTGGCTGTGCTGGGGAGGCCCTACCTGTAGCTGGGATCATCCTTCATCTAGGAAAGGGGCGTGTGTGGAGAGTGCTCTTTTGCAGCTGCTGGTGCTGGCTGTGCAGTCAGCAGGGCTGCAGGTATGTGACCAGCACGGCTTTGCTCACCAGCTTAGGCAGAACCTTAGCCTTTCAGCTCAAGTAAATCCTCACACCATGCCCAGAGGTTCAGTGTAACAAAACAGAACTGCTGAAAAATGGTAGGTTATTTTTGTGAAGACTTGTGGCAGAAATGAAAAGTAATTTTTAGTAACATTTTCCTGTTAAGTTTTCAAACTGGGTTTGAAAATGACTTATGATATGATATCTCAAAGGACAGAAAATGTGAGAAAATACATTGTTTAGGAAAAAGACAACCTTTCATTGTAAGAAATGCCAGATTTTGGTGGATGTAAATGAAGAATATACTCTTGTTGTTTTGTAGTTGTATCAGACCTATGTGTTTGAAATGCTGAAAATCACTGGAATTAGTGAGGGTCAGAGTTGCAAAGTAGGACCTGTCAGGTCCCATGTGTTTGTGATACCACTTCTTTCTGAAGGGTTTGTTTTAATTTATGCAATGAGAGTTCTTCTTGGCTGTGTTACTTTGTTGTAACTTTTGTGTGCCTGTGCCCTAGAACTCTTAATTACTTTTGATTTATACCTTGTTGTTTTTATGGTCTTTGTACTGCTATTAGTTTATATATTGCACCAATACTTTCTGCTGAGACTCCTAATTTACAAGTGTTTCAAAACCTACATGAAATAATCTGTATTAGCAGAATGAACAAGCTGGAACATTAAATTTCTCCCCTTATAATACTTTAAATTGTTGGTAAGGCTGTGTACATGTGTGAGATAAACACAAATAAATTTGAGGGAATGCTGTAAAAGAACACTTGCAGGCCTATAATATAACAACTTTTTCTTCTCTTTTGATATATAAGTGTTTGTCTGTGAGATTCTTGTTGATGATATCATGCCTTTATTCTGGGGTCGAAAATTCTGGTATCTGTAAAATTGTTAGCCTGAGGTGGTTACAAAGCAGAAGTGGGGACCTACTCGTAGCTAAGCAGAGGCAACTATTTTGCAGCCCTCCATATCAGACCAACCCAAACCCCACTGCCAAAACTGGTTTTGGTGTTTTTTTAAGGCAAGAAGAGGGGCAGCTTCATTTTTCAGTGACACTTGAGGCCAGCTGGTGATGAGTACATTGGTGGGCACTGAAAGGGAGGAGGGTTTTAGTTTATTCTAGCCCCAGAGCAGCCTGTCTGCTGCAGAGTGTCTTCTCCTGTCCTGTCAGGTGTCTGTGGACACTGAGGTTCTCTTTGCTTTTGTTGCCTTAGGATTGCTTTATGTATAAATGCTTCATTTACATAGCTCTGTTGGTAAAGAAAAATAAATCCTACCCTTCATACATATAATTCTAGTAAGAAAAGATTGGTTACAGTTATTCTGGGGAAAAAAGCATTAATTTTGTTCCAGAAAATTGTATTGCTATATAGCAGAATAGGAATTTTTATTGGGAAATGTTGTGTCTTTGCTGTTCTGTTTTCTAGTGATCCCATGCTGTAACATTTTCCAGTAATGGAAGTTCAGGGGGAACTCCCCCTAAAATACTAGGACTCTACTGTGTTGATACAGTTTCCAAAAATACTGCAAAATAAGCTGCTGCTTATATATTCCTGCTAAACTCAGGTCCCAAGGATAAGAAAATGGTACTATGTGATATCTCATATAATTCACTGGTTCTATAAGAATGAAGCGGAAGACTTCAATCTGTCAAAAAGTGTCCCCCAAATTTTGTAATGAATAAAAACATGATTTTGAAAGCCCCAAAGAATGATTATGATTATTGTTTAAAGAGCACATTTATTTATTTTTTCTACTTAAATCTCTTATAGACTATTCTGAAGCATCTAATAGCACCCAGATAGTTAAAAATAACAATCGTGTTATGTCTTATGGCTTGCCTCCACGGTCAAATAGTTTCATGTCTAAATTCACTAAATCTAAATTCCAATCTAAAACATGATTCCTATATTCAAAATTGCTTAGTTAAGTGCAGGAACATATGCATATCAGTGTTGCAGTTTTAATATTGTTAAGAATGAATATTAACATGCAGGAAGTTATGGAGCTCTGCTCCTGTCTTTGGAACAGTAGTAGTGAGTGAATCTGCTGCAGAATATGCAGAAATATGTTATAAAGACCTTTGCTATTGGCAAAACTTTGATCAAGAGACTTGTATTTTTGCCATTAAAAAGCATTCTAATGTGAAAGTAAAACAAATGTAGTATCTGTTAGGAAAAACATGTTACTGTATTTAGATGAGTAAAGGGAGTGTGTTGCTGGATACCTATAAAATAATGGTTGATACCCCTGTACTTAGCATGATAGAAATATCTGTGCTATGCTCTGGTGTTTTTTGTTTGCAATTTCTTGCCTTTAAAATATTTGTTGTTAAAATCAGGCACTTGGAAAATTTATGCCAGTTAAACATCATGGCATTTGAGCTTTTCTGCTTAGTTGATGTTCATCTTTGAAGTCTCTGTTACCCAAAACAGAACTGAATGTTTAAGTCTGGCAGATTGATAAGTAAACTGGAAGGAGCTTTCGGTTTGTACTATGCTCATTTTAAAAATGCTCTTAACCATATTTATCTAATAGTTTTTCTTATGCCCAATTAACCCAGCATGTAATAATACCTAATTACATGTGACCTAATACACTCCTCTGTTTTTACCTGGTTCTCCTGGTTTTAAAGGAAAGCTTTCATATAACATTAAATTAGATTTAACAGAACCACAGTTAGATGAGTTGTAGGCGATCAACTTTTACATTTGTGAGGGAATTTGAGCTTCATATCCCCCCGTAAATTGCTTCTCTGTAGACAGAGAGTCACTGTAGTAAAACTCAAAGGGCTACATTGTAACAACTCTCACCAGGAAGAGGTATAGGCTTACTTGTATAATCATTAATTTTTCTGTCCTCTCATAACCCATCTGTGTTTTCTGGTTGACTGTCAAACAAGTCCTAATCCTGCCTTTGACGTTGTCTCTTCATATGGAAATAATTGTTGTCACACATTTAGCATGACATAACTTATACAGAGCCACCACCATGCAATGTACTTCATAGATTTAAAAAAATTGACAGGTTTCTATCCAACACCATTTGCTATCTCATTTGCAGCTCTCAGCCACAAACTGAGCTGGAATCCTGTGCAGCTATGGCTATAGGGCAGTAGGGTGAAAGCTGTAGTGTATTAACTTACAGAGCCTTTAGGAGCTCAAATGTCAGCTGCCCAGCTACATGCCACCTTAGGTGGACTGCAGGCACTGTTGCTTGCAGAGTGGGTTAGGGTGGCATATTCCAAGAGCAATTCTTGTGCTCATGGGCTATGTCTAGTGTGCTTGTTTTACTTTGAGATAAAATGTCACACTGATGTAACCACCAGAATATGAAGTAATAGGAGATCCAGGCTGGTTGTCTTCTGGCAACAGACTGAATGATTTGGATGCAAGTTCATATTTGTGTTTTGGAAGGGGGTACACCTTTATGTGCCAGCAGGCTGCAGCTGTTGGTCCTGTATGCCTTGTGACAATGTCAAAGTGGCTGATTTAGGACAAAGAGGCTGCACACATTCATTCTCAGAAGGCCACAAATCACATATTATGAGGTAGAAGAAAATTTGTAAGCTGATGAGGAGCAACCATTCACGTTGCTAGAGGGAGAATTCTGTACTTGCGTCTGCAACATGGACTATCTTTAATGTAAATAGCTGAGCTCCAGGTGGGTTCTTGGGTGTACAGAACATTTGGCATTTCAGTCTGCTACAAAGGTGGCTCTTGTTCACAGCATTTGAAATGCAAAACACTGCTACCGTCCTGTAGGTACTGTTTGCACTATCGCTGTCACTCAGCAGCAGCACTGAGGAATTATGTAGCTGAATTTTCCTAGGCTGTATGAGAATGAGGAAAGGGCTTGAAACTGCCTCTCATCACACAGCAATAGTATGCAGGGGAAAGGAAGAAGGAGAACTTCCATTACGCTGAACTGGAGTGCATCTCACTAATACACAAAACTCTTGGTTTTGCAGTTTTTTAGTGTGTACTAAATGCATACTCACAGTGTCCAGAGCTATTATATTGTGAAAGCATATAATACATTTCTTAATCAGGAGAGGACAGGGGAGGAGAGAGTTGGATTTAAAATTTTAGTTTGATATCTGAATGTTTATCAACGTCTTCTGAATGCACGTCACAGCTTGGCAATACAATCTGCAAGTCTCAGTGTGATCCCTTGGTAGTTTGTGGTACAAACAAGCAGACTATCTCCTTTGCTGTGGGTGTGAAAGGCTCATGCCTTGGCAGATGAACTGAGAACTGACAGTGCACTCAGGGCTAACCACAAGACCAATGTCACTCAGCACTATCCCACTTGCCCTCAGACTTGGAAATGACTAATGGTCTCTTTTCATGTAGACCCTTTCCCTGGAGGCTGGTTGATGAAAGCTTTTGGAAAAAGATTTGGAGGGCGAGTTAAAAAGTCTCTCAAAAGAAGCCCCAGTATCCTGTTTAGAGTACAGATGTTACCACTGTGGGAAAAGGGACCTTCGTCTTCTTCCTGATTGTACCTTTGCCAACATACTTTTGACATAGGATATTTAATTTCTCCCCGCGAACATCAGAACGCAACATTTAATAATAGCACTTTTAATTCTGGAGGAACTCAAGGCTCTCCACATGAGAAAGATATGCCGTGCTTCTCCTTTTATAGACCGGGTAGGAGAAGTCCAAAGAAGTAAAGTAAATTGCCAAGATCCAGATTTATGATAAAACTGGAAAGAGAATGGGGCCAAACCTTGAGCCAGCCTCCAAATGAAAAGAGTTTCCATGTTTTCTATAAAGGTTTGTTCGGGGTTTTCTTTGTTACTTCCCAGTGTGTGTGTTTGACACCATCTAGGGGATTACATTGTGTGGGAGTTGGGTTTTGCTAGGCAATCCCACAAGTGCCAAAGGCCCTTCTGCTCCCTGTATGGCCTATGCCTAAGTCAGTATGGATAATTTATGGCTTGCAGGCGGGAGTGCTGTGTCTGCTGTACAAGCCTCACACATGGTCATGGGGCAAAAAATGCATGGCAAAGATGCAGATCCTGAAGGGAAGAGTGAGACAGGAATCATCTCTAGAAAGCTCAGGCTCCAGCTGATGGGCCTCCTTTGGATAGTGCCTCTGCTGCACTTCCAGAGATTTGATTTTCCTAAAATATGGCAATACAGGCAAATGGAATATTGATGTCTCTCCCTCTGAAAAACCAAATAGAGTGGTGAATACTCTTGTACAGTGATCTTAAGTCTAACTAGACCTTCTGTTCCTAAAAGGCATCACTCTTTAAAAGGTCACTTTTAAAAGGTAGGCAAAATAATGTAAATACCAAGAGTTAAGCATTGTGGATCATGCCAGCATGCCGCAGTGAGGGAAAGGACTGGAAAAGGATAGGTACTGACAGCTGGGCACTAAGTGAGGGATTTTGAGGTATTTGAACTTTAAAACTGGCAGAATGGATGGCTGGAATGATTTAACATTTTATCATTAATTTAAGCCGTATAAATTAATTTTCAAAGTACTTTCTGAGAGGAATAAAGGATGAGAGAATAAATCTATGGGCTACCATTTCTATCTATGTCACTGTGAGTCCAGCCTCATGTTCCTGCCAGTATGTGGAAGAATTTGCTTTAGTGGAGTGAAGGTTCAGTTGAGAGCAGGTGTGCTGTGTGTGGGAAGAACATTTATTTAAACTCTGTGGGCTTTTGAAAGTAATGTTGAGAGAAGTACTCAGTGAAGCTCTCAGTAGTACTGTGCTGTGCAATATTCTGCCACGTTCAGGGTGTCACATCTCTGTTTTGGAGTGGGGAAGGAGAGCTGTACAAACCAGCTGCGTGTGCAAGAGGAGGGCAAGTAGTCTTTGTTCAGCCAAGCCAAATGAAATGCATTCTGCAAATGTGCCATAAGATAAGAATACACTCCTGCTCCAGCCCAGGAATGACCTAGTGGCACATGTGTGAGAAGGAAAGATAAAGGGGGCAAAGAGCAGCCTTTCGTCAGAGAATTGCATTGCACCACAGTTTGACATAAATTCTGAAGATGCAGGTGATTTAAGAAAAGAACCGTTTCTTGAGACGTGGCACTTGCAGAGACTGTCAAAATGACAATGGCTCCTAATTCAGCTTGCATGGAAGGACTCTCCTGACCTGCGGGACAGGTGCATCTACCCAAGCAGCTATTTCTCCTCCACTATAACTTGCTGCTGTGCGCAGCAGTTGTTCCTAATGGACTGGCCTGCTGTCCTGTAGTCACAGCTCCCCCAGGAACTGCCCAGTGCCAGGGCTTTCGCTGCTGGCGCAGGAGCCTGGAGCTGTTGTTTCTGGTATGCACCACTGAGAGCAGTGCCCAAGCAACAGATCGACAGGCTTGGTTGGAAGGTGTGACTAATGCAACACTGGTGTCTTACGAGACCAGCTGTAGTATGTTCTCTTCTTAGAGGCTACATTAGGACAGAGCTTTCTTTGTAAATATAGTAGTATGTATGTTAATACTGCTTCTAAATATATACTGCATATTCCTGCCTCTTTTTATCTTGAAGAGAAGTTTTGCCATTTTGTGGCTATTCTGCTGGTACTATTTAAATAAGGCTGATATTTAAAGAAAACTCTTAATCTTTTGAATAAAGTATGATTTATAATAAGCCTTCTATTACTAAAACATCAAGCAATTCCAGTCCTTTATGTATCCCTATTCCAACTACTTACCCTTTCTATGCTTTGATCAACTACATCTGGCAAGTCTTCAAAAAAATCCTGAAAGTTTCTGAGGAAATAAGGATGTTTCATCCTAGGTGCTGGAAACCACACATTCCTGTTTGGAAATGTGCAATTATTACTTCAGTGAAAACCCCAAGCCCCACAAAATTTGCCGATTTAATTTTTTACTCACCTTTACCTCCAGAGTTCCTCACCCTCTGGCACATGAATTAACGTTCATGTCTGAGCTGAAGAACTTAAAAAACACAGTTTCCATTTCAGTTTGTTTTTTTTTTTTTTCCCCAGCAGCCTTTTAACTTAAGCTAACTCATTCACCTTCATAAGAAGTATAGGAAGGGTGGCAAGTCACCACCTGTGTGCAGTATCCAGTGTTAGTTTGGTTACTTTGAATACTGCATTAGGAAAATAGTGCTTCCTGTAGTAAACCCACTCATTGTTTACTTTGGGATAACTTTGTTAAAACTGGTGTTAGAGTTGAAGAAGAAACACCTGCCTAGAAGGTGGGGTCTAGTATTTCTTTTTATTTTAGAATTCCAGGTCTTTCATTTATGAAGACCTCATTACTTGAAAACACCAAGGAGGCCCTTGTGTCAGATAATAAACCTGTGACAGTACTGTTATCTTGGAACATATGAATCCAGTAAAAAACCCAAATGGTGACAGGGAAATATTTTTTAAATCTGCAAGGTCCTTTTAGGATCGTTAGCTATGTTGATATTTAAGTATGTTTATATACCCACATGTCTTGGGACTGTTGCTGTCTCCAACTAGAGAAGAAAAGCAGTATGAGTCATGCATGAGCATGATAACAACTGTACCTAAAAGGTGAAGTCCTGCTACTCTTGCAAGGGAGTTGGCCTGAAGCAACTCCAGATTTATGTGTGTAATAATTAGAGGTGGTAACTCAACTATTCTGTTTATTTCAGAAAGGAAAAGAAGTACATTTCCTCTACAACTTAGTGATTATAAAACAGTATTTTACTTACACTTTTCAGTGGGTTAAAATGTGTTGTGTCACTTAAATGCGTTCCTCGGCATAGGAAGTAAATAAGATAAGTGTGAAAATCAGTCAGAAACTCCACTCAACTCTTAGGAATTTAAGTACATTGGCATACACATGCCCTGGAAAACAAGTTTTCCTTCAGTATTCAGAAGTATCGTTTGAAGCTCCCCTGTGCCAGGACGTTGAAGTATTTGTCTCACATGTGTAATGTGCAGAAAAGAGGGCTGAATTGGTTGCTGTGCTCCACTGACCACTTTAGAAAATGCAAGCCCTGATTATTTAGCTAGTTTGACAGAATGTTTATACCATTTTATTGTGAAAACCTCTAGGTATCAAGGGCTTTCAAGAAGCAGTGCTCAGTTGTGTCCAAGGTACCTTAGGCTACCGAAGTCAAAACCTTACAAGTGAGTCTGCCCAAAACTGACAACACAGTACTTCTGGTTTCTTCCTTTCTTTCCCCTTTGGTCTTCTGAAGCTTTAGGATTTGCTGTGTTTTGTGAGGTTTTACTTGTAGCCACAGGGTCTAGGTTTGTTTTAAAGGAAGCCGAAATCCCTTGATGTGTAACTCCCTCCAAGAGCTGGATCGGACGCAGACCAGCGGCTGTCAGCAGGAGGAACTGTCATCCCTCCGTCCAGCCGTACCTCTGGGAGATCATCGTGTCCCAGCTCCTGCTGTCCCCGCAGACACGACTGCCTTGAAAACTGAACAAACGAAGGGACTTGTGGCCCAGTCCCTCTGGCTAAGCTCTCTCCCACCTTCTTCCCCTCTCAGGCGTCCTTCCTTTTTCGAAGGAGGAGGACACCACAGCCCCGGCCCCCTCGGGACCGGCGGGCTCGCCCCGTGCGGCGGGGCCCGGAGCACCGAGGGGCTGATCCGGGTGTGCGGGCTGGGGAGCAGCGGAGCAGCCGCGGTGCGGGCGGGGCCGTGCAGGCGGGGCGTGCCCGGCGCTCCCGCGCGGCGGCGGCCGCGATCCCGATCCCGATCCCGCTCAGTCCCGCGGCCGCGGGGCTGGTGCTTGGGCGGCCCTGGGTGGCACCGCGCCCGGCACGGAGCAGCGGCCAGCAGCAGCAGCACAAGCCCAAGCATGCCGGGCAGCGACACGGCGCTCGCCGTGGACAGGACGTACTCGGACCCGGAGCGGCACCGGCGCCGCAAGACGAGGGTAAGGCGTGTGAGAGCCGGCGGCCCGGGGAGGCGGCGGCGCCGGGGCTGCCCGGGGGGTTTGGGTGCCGAGCTCTGAGAGGCAGCCGCCAACCTGCAGCACGTTCCCCGTGAGGTCTCCGCGTTTGCTAGGCTGACGATCTAAAGGGAAGGTTTTTTCCTACGTGATTCTTTCATACTCTGAACACTTGTTGGTATAGGAAAATGAAATGAAACTGGATATTGACTTAATAGAAACCAATGTTCGAGGTATATCCTCAATCGAAACTAGAGGGATACAAGTGTAATAGAGAACTTACGCACCAGAGTCAACAGCACCGATGATTTAATGCCGTGACTCTGTGTCTCGATCACAGTGGTGAATACTAGGGTTTGGTTTTGTTTCTCAAGGTTTGTTTAATATAAACTCTGGAGCAGGTGATTGTATCTGGCAGCAGAGAAGTATTATGGTTCCTTTTATGAAGTTAAAAGAGGGCTGTGGGAGGAATGGAACTTGACAGAAAAAGTTTACCTGTGTGTTCTAGGGATAAAGTAAGAATATACTGTATATCCATGATGTATGGCTTTATGGAATAGTTTTTCTTATAGTCTTCTGGCAAGTTCATCTTTCTTTATTTTTATGTTTTGTTCATATGATATATATAAACATAAACATGTATAGGCAAAGCTTGTGATCCTTTCATGTATTAAGTGGCTTTTATGGTAAGTGTTCTGTTTATGAAGGAACTTGGCTTTCTAGTTTAAAATTCTTACCTGAATGCTCAGCTCAAAGACATGTTAAAAAATGCCCCTTTCTTCCCATGCACTGCAGGAGAGGAAAAAGGAGGTTGCTCTAGCTGACTTGGGATATTGGCAGAAATTTTTCTTTCTTTTCTATGCTGAGATCTTGCGCCTGACAACAAATGAATTTTATGGTTTGAAGTGTAAGGATCCGCTGTTTGTGAGGGAAGATCTTTTCTAGGGGTGACTGAGGTAAAGGTTTTGGGGGTTTTATTTTCCTCTACTGCGCATTAGCAGTATTTTCCATCCCTCCAGCCCATTAATTGACAGTGATGAGAAGGAGATGGTGTGATTCAGAATAAGGAAATGTTTTAAAAACAGATAACCCTGTACACTGTAGTGTTACTACTGGAGTCTACAATACTCTTCACACTGTAAGGTGGATGCACATGCTAGTCATAATGGAGTTTAAAATGTTATGCTTTTCCTTTGTTTTCCTCTGTTGAAAGTTGAACTGATTAGTTTTTCCTTCATTGATCTTGTTGTAAGAATAGTGTAATACCTAGCTAAGTGTGGCCATGGAGAAAAGTTCCAATGTCTTCATAATTTTTGGTATATTTAAGAGTTAAACTCTACTCCTAGTAGTCTAGTTGATTTGCTTAAATGCATAAATCTCATGCTGTGTGTCTTATTGTACTTGTGTATGGAAATTAAAAAAAAACAAAACCCAAAACCTCATGTTTAAGGCAGTTTTATAAAAGTATTGGTCTTCTGTCTAATACTGGATTTCTTTTAATCAGAATTAGTGTCTTCTTCTCTTCCTGTGACCATGAGAACTGGAAATACAACTCTATACAAGTGTTTAGAGTTGTATGTCATTGTGATGCTCCACAGTCTGGGCTTTACAAGTTGTGTCAGATATCACAGAACTTGTAATATAATTGCTAGGGATGGTAGCAGCATGTTGTATGTTCCAGATGATGATAAGACCTTGCATTAAATCTGTTTGTGCTTAGTCCAGACAAATTGGAATTTTTCCTGGGCAAATTGCCTGGATAAGTTCTACATTTCTCTTACTGCCTTAACCGTGGCAGTAGAAATCATCATGCACTGGAGCAGCAAGAACTGGCAGTATTATGTAGACAAAAGCAAGAAAGTAGAATGTATTTTTTGTTTAGAGACTGAATAAAAATCATCAGAGCAGCTGAAGTTAAAGCTGCCATTCCCAAACATGGATGGACAAGAACAATGCAGGGCATAAACACAATACAGAGCTGGTGGGGAGGTTCTCAAGAGCCCAAGCAGACTAGGGAGATTTGCTGTGTGAAGAATGCCTTGGACCTGGATTTGTTAGCAGGATAGGACGTGTTGTAAGTAGGGTGAGATCCATTTAATAAAGTCTGGGGAAAAGAGAGGTGTCAAAGTAGAAGCTGGATCTCCTAGTCTGTGTAACATAGGCTACCGAGTCCAGTTTTTAGGCAGGTGGGTTTTAAAGGAATTCTCCAGCTTATAGGTTACTACACGTGTCTTTCAAGCCCAGCTAAGGATTTTTCTTGTGAGAAAGTGACACCTTTTCTCTGGGCAGGTAAAATGACAGTTTCAAAATTGCTGTTGTATATACTGTAGGAAGGCATCATTAAATTCAGTTTGCAGAAGCTCTAGAACAATTTACTGTGAACATAGCCTTTGGAGTTTGTAAATGGTAGCGTCTGAGGGGAAACAGATCTAAACATTTTTGCTGCAGCCAGAAAGCTTTTTCAATATATAGCAACAGGTCTGTTCAATACCTTCTTCTTTGAGGCTATTTGAAGTATAAGATATCGTATATTGGGTTCTGCTAATAACTCTCCATATGTCACATTTTGTACGAAGTTCCCAGGGGCTGAAAGAGAGAAAATACTTTATTGAGGTACAGTGGGGTCATTCTTAACTTAGGAGAGTCGCTGCTGCTGAAGGCCAAATATTTTGAGGGAGAGGCTGTTCTCTCTTCCTTGGATGTTCTCTTCCTTGGATGTTCTCCTCCTTGGATGAATCACAAGAGAGTCCAGCTATGCTGTGCATGGCAGTACTGAGTGGGGCATAAAACCACTATTACTTGAAGTGTAATGGAATTAGTGCTTTATAGTTCTGCTTTTATGTGACGGTATAGATTTATAGCCATGTGGTTGCCTTAGCTCTGGAAAATCATCCATCTCCAGATTTAAGAAGGGTGCCCTTCCAGGAGACCTTTCCTGCCTCTCCTTGCCAGTAGTATCTGGTTACTATAATCTGGATTACTGCAGCTCACTCTGGTGGTGTAGGTGGAATGCATAGACAATACAGCCATGCAAAATGTTTCTGGTCCTCTCTGCTAATGCCAGTTGCTGCAGCTTCACTATGCTTAACATCTGGTACCAGCTGATTCCTGCAAGACTTCAAATACAAATCTCTGAAAAACATTCAAAATCAGAACCTAAGATATGAAGGAGGACAAGATTTGGGAATAGGAGCTGCATTTTTAGTTGTCATGAACAAAGTACTGCTCTTGCTGGAATGTAGCTTGAATTATAGTTTAAAAAGTGTCATAGTGCTTTCTTAAGGGACTTGATTTTGTAGTAAGCAGTGTGGAAGACTAGGGTGTTCAGATTCTGGCTACGCTATTTCTTGATCAGTAAGTCCATGCAGAGGTCTATGCAATTGCAATAGTTAACATTCCTGATGCTCAAACTAGCCTGGCTATGCTAACTCATGCTTCATTGTGTTGACTTTTGCTTCAAGAGCACTGTGTTGGGACTGCCTTTCAAGGTTCTATAAGGGTCTATTGAAGCCACCTTTTTTTTTAATCTTCTGATCAGGACATTGCTTTTCACTCTAGATCTCTTACCCATTACTGAACAAGAATCCTCTGCATTTCATCAGGACTATAAATTGATATGTATGGCTTTATAGGAGAAAAATCCTTTTCCAGTACAACTAAAACACATGACTGTATCCCATCAAGAGTCTATGTAGAAGTCTACTTACTTTTAACAAGTACCAGATGCATTAGAGAGAGAGAAACAGGAAGTCCCAATTGATTTCTTGCACTTTGGAGCCTATTTAGAACTTTCTCTTTATTAGTGGAAAACAGAATTGTAAGAACCCTTCCTTTATTTAAAACAAGCAAACAAACACAGAAACCTTACCTGAAACAGGTGCGGTTTATTTATTAATGAATAGAGAAGCTTAACTTCAATCTTCTTCTTTTTTCAGCCTTAGACTAGCAGCAGAATCAGTGGTTTTTTGGACGATTTAATTCTTACATGATCACACATATAAAAAGCTTACACTAAAAAAAAAGCAGGAATTCACTTGCTTTCTACTGATGAAAAAACATTCTGTGGAATGTCTCTTCTCATTTTGCATGTATCTTTTATGATCCCTCCCATTCATCTTGTCCATAAGCAAGGCAGACTTTAATAATCCCCCCTCATATGTGTGTCTTTCTAAGCCTCTAATCACTTTCATCATCTGTCCTTGAATTCCCTTTATTTCTTAAAATCTTTAGTAGGTTTAGAGGAAATGACATAAAGGAACCTAAAAGGATTAAAAACAAACAAATAAAAGCTCCAAACAGAGTACCCCACCAAAGCAAACAAATCAAACAACAAAACCCCACCATTCTAACCAAAACAAAAAACTACTCCACCCACAGTTTTAGGAGATGGGGATATTTAATCTCCTGGTGTTCTTTTAAATACAAAGATCACTGTAGAAGACTTGCCTGTTCTGGGCTCTTGTGATCTGTAACCAAACCTCCCCATGTTTTGTGCTCAAAGACCTTAAGCACACTTTTCCCCACAGTTCCCTCAGGTTTGGACATAAGATGAAAATAATTTGATGAGAGAGAATTTTGCTGGGACCTCCAAGCTTTGGTTTTAAATCCACAGTGTAATTAGAAATGTGTAAAACCTGTCAAAGGGTAGCCTGCATGATGCAGGGGTATTGTAAATAGGAGAGAGAAGCCATAATTTTAATATGAACCCAAAAAGACTGATTAGTTTGTTGGAACTGGAAGGAAAGCCTGGTTTGTTCATTTAAAACAGTAAACACGTTTTAATAATTTTGTCACTTTAGAACTGTTTGAAAAACTTCTTACTTTTTTATTCCCTAGTGCTGGAAAGGAATATTAGGACGTTTCCAAAGCTGGTATCTTTTTTCTGTGAGTTTTGGGACTAAATACACCTAAAAGCTAAAGGGCAATGTTATGCTAAATGAAACAAAAGGGGAAGTTGTTTCTGTACAGCCTAATATAGCATTGCTGTGCTCCCCTGATCCTGCAAGGGGAACCTCTTTGGTAGACTTGTAAGCTATAAAGCTTGTGTTCTCACCCAGTCCATCTTTTTGGTAACCCAAGAAGACAGTTTTAAACAAGAAGAAGAATGAGTGATGCATCTTCTTTTTAAGGTTTAAACTGATTTTAAGTTTGGAATTTATAATTCCAAACTTTTATAATTTTTGGTTTCCACCAGGAAAATTCATGTCTCTGAAGACTGTAGAGTCTTCTTTCCTTTGCTGTGCTGTTGATCCATCCTCAGTGGATGATCAGGACTTACAGGACTGGGGAATTCTTATCACCTTTTATATGTTAGGTATATGTATAAAAATAAAAGTCACTGGGGTAAAATTGCCAACCTTCTGATTTACTTTCCTTTTGAAGGACATGTAATTGTTCTTCTGTCAGCAGTGATGCTGGGGGGTGGCAAGAGCTGTAGATGCCTGCCTTGCTTACTGTCATCATCTCCATAGGTAAGGCTTTTACTAGGCACCACCTGGCACAAGGTCTGCACAGAGGCTGAGCCTTCAAGGTTTTGGTGGATTTGACATCTAATATTGTCCAAGCTAAAAAGATTCCCACTGCACATTGTCCCATTTTAGTTCTTTTGGGAACATTAACAAGTGTGCAGCTTTCATCTTCACCCCCACAGTGAGTATGGTTTTGGGAAAGACTTGTGTGGGAGGTGAATTTCTATGTAGTTCTGGGGAATGGTGGAATATAATTCTCCCTTTTCACTTATGTATCCAGTGGAGAAACTTTACAAAAGAGCATTGCAGTATTTACTACTGAAAGTTTCCTGTGCTTCCCTTAGTCTGAAAGAGGGAGGATTAGTATGCAAAGCCAAAAATAAACCTGCTGATCTGAAGCCTTCACATATGGGACCAAGTATGTACTGGAATGTCTTGAATCTTACCAGACACTCAGCAAGTGAGAACTCCTCTAAAGCATTTTTTTATATCATCATACATAATCTAAGCTTTAATTTAGGGACAAGGAGGGAGTGGAGGGATGTCTCTACCAGATGAGGTATAAAGAATACCTACAAATTATGAACTGTGATGCTGTTACTGTAGAAAGCTGAAATGAGGCTTTTTGTTTTCAAAAAAATTACAGAAATGCTTAATATTGAGAGCTTGCTCACTTCGTTATTGCTCTATTTAGGGGTTGCAACTGGATAAAATTCCAGAGGGCAGAAGTTCTTGAAACCACTGGTACTAATATTTTCTTACTTACCTTTGTATTGGACGCTGTGTGTTTCAATGGACCTTTGATATAAAGTATTTAGCATCAATTCTTGATAATTCTCAGTTAACCTTTACTATAGTAGGCATGTTTTCCTTGGTTTTTCCTATTTGTGTACAGTTTAGGTAACAGTTGCCTTCCTTTGTAAATATTTGTTTCAGTAGCTTTGGATGAAGAAGTTGTGCTGGGGATGTGAAGAACTGACACTGTGCTATTGAATTAAAATGAAAATGTGATTCAGGTTGTGCTGAATTAATTGGAAACTTCTGATTAACATCGGGAGCCTATGGAACCAATCTGAGATGAATTAGAACAGACTTATGGAAAATTCTCTGTATATTAAATGTTCTTTACAGGATGGTAGATGCTGCTTCCAGTTCATACTACAGTCTCCTTTAGCTTTAACCAGGATGGTGTAGGTGGGTTTTTAACTTCATTTTTCCTTTGTAAATAAATGCTCTTGTAGTGGGCTTGACTAAAAATGTATGGAAGCCTGTTTAATTTCCTGGCAAAGATTGTGATAAAAAGAGCAGCCACTGTGTGTGCATCTAAGGGCTGCAGCAGTTAAACACTCTATTTAGCTATGTCATGTGGGGTTTTTTTTTTTTTTTTTTTTTGGTTAAAGTTAGTAGAAATGTGGCTTTCAAAAAGGCTATGACATGATTGGCTTCTCAAGCACTAAATAAGATTTTTTTTTAAATTGTCTTGCTCCTCTTTTTTAAAGCAAGCCTTTTCAGTTGAAGATGAAGGATTATGATGAAAATTGGTGTTTTAAAGATAGGGAAGACTGCAGTGCTCTGGAGTCAGTTTATGTATACAAGAGGTGTTGATTTATAAGGTTAGAAAAAGCATTAAGCAGAGCTAGCGGAAGTGTAAGTCTTCCATTCTTAAATAAACAAACGAAACCTGATATTGCCTACTGCCACCAAAAGTAAGTAACACAGCTTACAGGAAATGCGAGCAGTCAGGGTTTTGGGGTCTGTGGATTATTAGTTTTTAAATATAAGGGAATTTCTAAGTGGGCTTTAAGTGCTAGACTACAAGAATTACTGTTACAGGAAGAGAAGCCTTGTTAGGGTAAGTTGATGTAGCAAGTTTCTCTGGTTTTACGGCATTCACTCCCTTTATTCCAAGCTATTCCAGTACATGTAATACAGAAATTAGAATTCAGCTAGTGCTCGTTGTTCAAATGCAAAATGATATAAATATGCTGAAAATGTGCTGCTTTATACCAGCATGTCTGTACAGGTGAGTGATGAACAAAGATCAAACTGACAGACCAATTACAACTGACTCTGAACATTTTTCTAAATCAGGGCAGTACAGCTTAGTGTACTGTACTGCTAGTGTGCCAACGACTTGCTAAGATTCACTGCTTCACCCTCACTTCCTAGGAAATTAATGTATATGAAATGGGAGCTGGCTATGGGACTCCATTGGCCTTTGACTGTGTTTTGGATTATTGTAGACAAGAAGCTTTGGTTGAAGGTTTCAAGGACAGGTGAAAGCTTTGGAACCTAGTAGGATCAAACCCAGTACTAGTCTGAAAGAGACATTTAGTGTTAGAAAAATTAAATTAACAGGTCTTGTTAGTAAGAGTTGCCTAGGTCAGGTGTGAAGACCTTTCTTACTCAAGAAAGACCGAAGATGACTGTTCACTCATTCACAGCTGCTTCTCCAGTCTGCAGCACTGCAGGGTGCTGCCTTTGCCCTGACAGCATTTCTGAAGCCGCTCAGAGTGGACTTGTACCAAGTCCATTAGGAACACCTAGCCTGGGGCTCCTTCACCCTCCCTGTGGTCATACTGCGCTTACAGATACTGCACCCCTCCCAGTGCCAAGCCCCCTCTCTGTACCAGGGCTGAAGGGAGGGGGTAGTGTGGGTGTGACTGGGCAGCTCTCAGTAGCTTTTGGGCATATTCAGGGCAATAGCAAGGAATGGAGAAGATAGCAGGGAAACACGATGAAGAGAGGAATAGAGGTGGGACTTCATGTGCTCAGCCTAAAATGGAGTCACTGCCCAGAACAGAGCCTCCTCCAAAGGCCAGGTGTAATTTTCTTTTCCCCCTTCTTTAGTCCACACAGATGACTTGAAAATAAAATGTTTCAGTATTTGGTATTACTCCAGCTACTGCTGCATGTGCATAATTTGGAATTGTGTGGCTCTTACTATGTTAGGAATCTTTGTTTTACCAGGGGTTTTGGCAGGAGTAACATGTGTCATGGTTGCCCCTGATATGTTTTGTCAGAAGAGCAAAATATCTCTTCGCTTTATCAGGTTTGTTATTTCTTTCTTCTCCCATCCCTGCCCAGGGAAAGAAGCTATCTTTGTTCATTCCTCTGTCCTGCCATACCTTAAGGAAGAAATCTGGCTACATCTTGTCACCTGTATCCAGTCCTTTTTTGGAGCAAATTACAAAGTTTCACCTTGATGAACAAAAAAAGAATTACAGCCTTCTCCTAAAATAAGAGTTTAAGGGATATTCTTAGTAGTCTTTTTTAAAGCCGGATAGTAAATGTCAGCAGGCCAATTCAAGCTGCCAGGCTTTTGGTCTACTAAAATGGGTCCACAGAAGGTTTACAGTGAGTTTGCCATACTCTCATGTTGTTGTCCTCGTCAGCTTTTTGTGTAGGTCTCTACAGTGGAACCCTTTCTTCACATGTGAACAGGTGCAAGGGGTGATTGAGGCCCTTCTGATACCCAGCATCATCACAAGCAGGTGTTGCTGGTTCTGGTGAGGGCCTATGATCTGTATGACAGTTAGGCTCTTTCTGTCATGTGCAAGTGGTTTGGATTTTATCCCAGAGGCATGGGAAGGCTGGGGATGAGAGAGAGAGAGAGTAAAAGCATTTATAAACGAGAGCTGAGGAAGATTTAAGAAAAGGGTAATAGTGAAGACAATGAAAAGTTTGACGATCAGTGAGAGCTTCTCCTCTGGTTGCCAATAGTTATATGAAGAAATTCTGAGACTGTCCTTGTTGGCTCTTGCGTGTTTTGTTCCCATAAACTGTCTGGATGTGGTTATGAGTAATTTGTCTTGGGAAGCACCAAGGAGCATTACTGCCTGTAAGAGCTAGATGCTTATTGCTACTCGTAAAAGGAAGCGTGCCATTGTCAGGTTATTCCTTTGTGTCTTTCCGGTGTTAAATCCTATGGTATCCTCTCTCTAGTGCAAAGAGAGATCCTATTGAGCAAATCTTCTGTTGCTGATATTTAAAAAACTGATTTTAATGCATTTCTACCTGAGGAACATCATTGTGTCTTGCAGCATAAATTTAATGTGCACCCATAGTTTTTATGAGCTTTTTTTTTCTGCCTACAAGGAACTCTAGTTCTCCTTTTTCACCAAGTAACTGGAAAGTCCTGAATAGCAGCTGAGTTCAGGAGGATGATTAAGACAGGACCTATGACCTAACAAAGCTCGATCTGAAAGTGATAGAGTGGAATCTCTGGTGACAGCCATAAGACTTGGTGTCAAGCTTTGTTTTGTGTCTATTGATGCCAGGAGCTATGATATTTTTGGGGGGTTGGGAAGCTGGGCTTTGAGTGCAGGAGCTTACAAATTGTTCTTGCAAAAGATGTTTTGACCTATGTTGCCACTTTTCATGCATACTTTAGGTGGGACTTCTTGGTTTTTAGTGACTATGTATATTACACTGTAGCCTATGTGCAAACTGCTCTTTGATTTTGAAGAATTTCTCTTGCGATGAAGAGACGCCCACTTGTGGTGCTTTGGAACAAATAGCCTAGGCCTTGTTTGAGTTATTCTTGTTTGGGCTTGAGAGAGTCAGCTAGAGTAATCTTCCTGTGTATTGTGCCATTATGCAGTGTGGCACTTAATGTCAGAGAAGGCTGAAGTTCAGTGATTTCCTTGAACAGAATCTATGTTTTGAGATGAAGTCAAGAGCAGTGGTGACAACTACTGCCTAAGGCTCTGGTGACATGGGTTCAGGCCACTGTGACAGCTCTCAGCCCTTCTGTAATGGTGGGAGTCATTTAACCTCTCTGAAAAAAATCTGTTTTCTTCCAGCATGCACAGGGGAAGGGATAAATACTGTGAAGGATACATGTTTCAGAATCATTAACCATCCAAGTGGATACTTCAAGGAAAAACCACCTGTTACTATTTTTTGGGCTTCT
Organism: Corvus kubaryi; assembly: GCF_017639235.1. Lineage (NCBI taxonomy): Eukaryota > Metazoa > Chordata > Aves > Passeriformes > Corvidae > Corvus > Corvus kubaryi. Next base: position 762,508 of record NW_024580664.1, on the reverse strand, counting down.
AAAAATACACAATGGATGCATGTTCCTGCTTTCTACATCAGGCAGCTTTTAATACTATCTGCCGTAGGTTCTTCTTCCCCTCAAATTGGGTAAGTCTTGTGTAACTGTCTGAAATTGGCCCTTTTCTCTTAAGGCAGTTGTGCGCCCTTTGTAATCGAGACTGGGAAAGCACTTGCAGTGATCTGTCTAATCTCTGTTGATTTTGAAGAAGCTCGGACTACATCACATAAAACTGCATACCTGAAGCTGGGCAAGACTAAACCTAGTGTAAATAGCTGTGGCAGTGAATATTGCAAACACTGCATAAAAGATGCAAGTTTCACTATTTTTCATGCATTACAGAACTAGATGTATGTACTGAATATCTAGACATCTGTGCCAAATTACTTTTGAGTGGGTCTTAAAGTTCTTTCTATTAGGCAGAAAAGCAAAAGAATTTTCTGTCTCTCCCTCTCACATAGTGCATTCTTAATATTACTGATTCTTCATTTCACTTATGCATAATTGTTTTAGGAAAACTTGAAAAAAACACCACTGTCTTTTTGCCAGCTTTGCCATTATGCAAAAAAATCATTGGTCTCTGGTTGTTCCGAAATTTGGCAGTACAGGATGTTAACTTTCCTTTCCTATTGCTTTTTTATATATAAAGGAAGAAAGGTGAAAAAATACCAATAAGTGACTTGGAAAGAAGGAGAGGAATCTTAAATTTACCTTATTGTTACTGCGAGGATGTCTGATTTTAGGAAAAGAAAGGCCTATGATTATTTTGTAGACTCCCTGATAAAATGGCTTTAAAATGTCTCAGTTGTGGTTTAACCACCCAAGCCCCAGGCAGCCACTTGCCCATTCCCCCGACAGTGGGACTGGGGAGAAAATTGGAAGGGTAAAAGCTGAAAAACTCATGGGTTGAGATAAGGACAGTTCAATGGGGAAAGCAAAAGCTGCACACACAAGCAAAGCAAAACAAGGAATTAATTAACTTCTTCCAAATGACTGATGGGTGTTCAGCCATCTTCAGGAGAGCAGAGCCCCACCAGTTACTTGCAAAGACAAATGTCATCACTCTGAATGTCTCCCCTCTTCCTCCCTCTTCCCCCCACTTTATATAGTGAGTATGATGCCATGTGGTATGGAATATCCCTGTGGTCAGCTGGGGACAGCTGTCCTTGCTGTGTCTCCTTCCGACATCTCGTGCAACCCCAGCCTTGTTGCCAATACAAAAATCAGAAAAGGCCTTGGCTCCGAGTGAGCCCTGCTCAGCAATAACAAAAACATCTCTGTATTATCAACCCTGTGTTCAGCACAAATCCAAAACACAGCCCCATATTAGCCACTGTGAAGAAAATTAACTCTACCACAGACAACACCAGTGCAGTCACATAGAGTTAAATTCACTTTATTTATATCCCTTGCACATTGCAATAAGCCTTAATTTCTATTTTTAAGAGGAAATTTTTCTCTCTGATTTCATCCAGTGTAATTTGCTATTTTTAGGGGTGTGAACTCCTAGTAGTTTAGTGAGACAAAATTTTAATAGCTGTGTCTAAATTCTTATTTAAAATTTATCACTCTGTGTTTCTGTGTAGGGCCAAATATGTTGCTTATGATGATGACTAACCACACTGATGGACTGATAAATACATATTTTAGTGAAGATAGGGTTAGTGAATTGGAAATGGAAAGAAATTCTCTTTCCAATTTGATTTTGATCAGTCTCATGTCTTAACACACTGAACCATTGTATCAATGTGTTTTAAGGCTCCAGAGCAGCTTGGAAATATTTTATTTGAACTGAGCTTCTGAAATTCCAGTGCAAGGAGCAGTGAACTTTCCATATATTTTACTGGCCAACACATGGAGCAATGTCTTTAATTCCTGTAGTAATTACTCTTTGCTGAATTTGGGGAAGCTTTGATTTCTGAGTGTAGTGATTTGTACCATTCACTGCTGTTATTAACATACTATCAAGATTCGGTTCTGAGGCTTCTGTGATAAACTTGCATCATTCTCTAAATGTTTTTTCTCCCTGGAGCAGACAGGTCTATCTGTTGACAGTATCTTTGCAACAGCAATAAGATTTAGGAGACTTTAGGCTAACACTAGGCTCAGCTTTCATCTGTCAGCACTACAACCACAATAGGCAATTCAATTTATGAGACTTCTGGCTAAAATTGTGATGTTACATGTAAGAGTAGAATCCATTTAGCCACTGAAATACTAATGTTTTAATAAAAATAATTAATACATGTTACTATTGTAATTCACACTGGCCATTAAATCCCAAAAGAGGATATGTCCCAAGCCAATAGCATGATAGCTCACAGATGAACAATTATTAACAGTGACCTCCTTATCTTCATAGCCCTTACCTCTGTTGTGCCAATTTTGTCCTTTCTTAATGATGTTGATGAACTACAATATCTGTACAAGTTTCCCCAGAGATGGAAAACTGCAGGGACTGGTATGAAATGTAGGTCCCAGAAAAAAAGAATAGCATTCCATGTATTTCACATGGTGTAATTTCACAATATTTTATTCCCACAAACAAAACATTGGAGGAAAATGTTAGTCAGATTTTCTAAGATAAATAGAGTATTCATCCTTCCATTCTGTTTGTGCTCATTTTTGTAAAAGGAGAAGACATGTTGCATACAAATAAAGCATGGAAAGGGTATAAATATTTTATATGCTTGTAATGTATGTCACCTATGTGCTGATAACAAGAAGGAGCAGCTGGGTGTAGAAGAGAAAGATCTAACTGCAGGTAAAGAGAGTAAATCAAGATATAATTTTTATTCATGGTAAATTTCAAATTACTCTGCAAACTTGAGGAACAGCAAAATTACATTACTCCTTTGGAAAGGAAGCCTGTTAAGTTTATGAATGTAATTTCAATGTTAGAAGCAAGGAATTTCCTTTAAGTCCTTTGCTTCTCTCCTGGAAATTATTTTACATGTTTCCTGAGGCTTTTTTATAATTCATATTTGTCTAAGTGAATTATATTCTGTCTAGTAAATATGATAGGAGAGTAGAGGCTTCAAAGGTAATGAGCCCAGACATGTTGTGAAAATGATTTTCATGTGTCCTCACCAGGCGCCTATCCATTCTTATAGGGAGTGGAAGTCAGAGACAATTTTCCTGTTACCCACTGGCTGGCATGCTGGTGCATCAGCAGGCAGATAGTTTAAGATTATCCAGAGAATATGCTTTCTTGCCCATATGTTGGGCCAGAAAGGTTTTGCAAGGAACTGTTGAAGCCATTATAAAGGACAATTAAAGACACTGGAGCAATCAGAAAATACTCTATAGCATTTGGGGAGCATAAAAGAATCTGAGGGGTGGGGTGAAGAAATCTGGGAAGATGCTGCTGGTGTTGTTGCTTTAAGAAATAACTCTAAGGTCCATATGTTCCCACGTTTCATTTTTTTTCCTGAACTAATGTTTCTGCTGGATTGTGAGGGATTATACAGCAGACTGTCCCTGCCTCTTCTTACCAATTCACGTGTGTGCAAGGGAATACAGCAATTGTTCTATTCTGCTGTTCAAGCTGAGCTAAGGCTCAAATCTCTAAGTAGTGCCTATTTAGCCACTGATCAGGTGTAATGTGTGCCCTCTGATCACAGAATCATAGACTGGTTTGGCTTGGAAGGGACCTTGAAGATCATCCACTTCCAAACCTCCTGCCATGGGCAGGGAACCTTTCACTAGCCCAGGTTGCTCAAAGCCCTGTGCAGCCTGGCCTTGAAGTGCCTGATAGTGTCTATGTCTGTGCCATGGAGCTCTGCCACTAAAGACAGCTTTATGCTCTAATTTGAATGGAGCTTCCATATCATCAGGGTAGGGATGAATTGATAAAAGTATATTAATCCCAAAAACACGAATAATGATCTTCCCAAAGTGCATAGGTGAAGGTGTTCCAGCATCTTCAGTGTCTCATGTTGAAGTGTAGAAAGAAAGAGCATTCCTTAGGAACACTGGGAAGGCAATTTTGCTATGAATATAATATCCCAACCAACTCTTGGGCTTTTAGCAGCAAATAGGTGGCCAGAGAAATCACTGTGAGGGAAGCACTGTAGATGCCTTCAGAATGAGATGGTGTGCCTTTGGGCAGGCATAACATGTCAACTGAAGAAGCAGATATTGACAGCAGACCACTTTGTTTGTGGTTCTTGGTGTTACTCAAAGTGCTTCCTGCCACAATGACATGCAGCATTAATCCTGTATCCACTCCATTCTGATGTGCCTCTTTTCTTATCGTGCCATTGCTCTCTTCATTGAGAACAAGAGCTGTAGGAGGTGTTTGGATACACATAGACTGCATCTTTGAAATTTTAGCTGGATTAGTTTCTTTCCTTTTTTCTTTTTGTCTTTTTGACCATTTCCATGGTTGCATTTGTTATTTGAAACTTAAATCATAGTATTTAGTTTTAACCAGCTGTTGGTCTTGACTTTTTCCATCCATGTTTCATGAGTTAATTTAAGATTCACAGAAGACTCATGTTAACTAAATTTGGGCATATGTTTCACGCGGTTGGTGGATACATGGAAAATTCTTGTCAATCAATATTTTTAATTCTCTCTCCAAGACTACATCGTATTCATTGCTGTCTAGTGATTTGTTTGATTTGGGCTTTTTTTCTGCCAGTAGATGCACTTAATTGTTTGACAGTGTTTCAGTGTCTTCAGGTGCATAGTATAGTGATGTTCCTGATAATTTTTTTGAGAATCTGGATTCATACATGCTTGTCAATACAAATAACTGTTGATGTTGGTCAAATATTTGAAATGCCTTTCTGCACTGCTTAGCTGCCAGTGTGGAAGAACGGTCTTTACTGAGGTACCTCTGGTTGCTGCTTTTGAAACTCTTGATCTAGAGGTCTTGACAGAGCTCTGGGGTTTTCAGTATGCTTCATTCCTGTGTGTGACATTAATACTTCATTTTCATGAGCAGTGAAGCAATAAAATCATGACCTTCAGAAAAAAATTGGGACTTTGCTTTTTTTTTTAATGGATTGTTGTGTAGTATCTTACCAAGTGTTAAGTGTTGTAACAGCTTGCCTATACTTTGTGCGTTTTCAATAAAAAAGTAAACTACAACTTAATACGTGTTGAACTTTGCTGCATACAAGGCTGGATACTGCAGGTAATTTTGTAGCTCTGGTTCAGTTTTTGCTTGCCAAACATTAGACATCCATATTAAGATTCATAGCCAGAAGAACTGAAGCTTCAGTTGCATAAAGATGTCTTCATTTTTTTTCAAGACTTTCCCTATTAGCTTTTCCAGTATAGAGAAGGATTGTCCAATAAGATGTACCAAAGACTGTAACCTATTTTGTGTGGTTACTTGCTGTCCCCTGTCGAGTTGATGAAACTTTCTTTCACGAGTATATTTAATAGAAAAAATTAAAATCAGTAGAGTTGTAAAAGAATGTGAAGTGCTCAACCAGAACAGTTAAAATTGTAACCAACAGCTTGAGGTTCTTAAATAGGTAAATATACACAGAGGATTTCAGCAGTTCCAGGCTCTCATGGCTTGATTTCAAGCTAGAGTGCCATCACCTCTCTTCAGTGCTGAATTATTCAGGTGTATAAGCTAGTTCAGTATACCTCAATTTTAGAGGTAACTAGATGACATTGATTCTGTTACGTGTTTGCTGAAGATGTAAGAACACTATATGGAAAGCAGGTTGTGCCTGCAGTCCTTTTAAATGCTCTGGCTTGGATGCACAACCATTTTCCAGGTTATTGTTGTCAATATTAAGTAGTTATGGATGTTTTCTGGATAAGCTCCATTCAAATCATGGCTGGTGGGGGGACCATTACAGCACAGTTGCACTTTTAATGGGAGAGATGTGTGGCTTGGACACTGCTGATTAATAATGTACTGAAAACATGGTCTAAAGTAAAATTTTTACAGGAGTAGGACAAAAACTAGATTTAACTTGTATCATGGAAGTACTGCAGCATGAGTAAGCTGCTGTTGAACTAAAGGAAAGGAGTCTGTTGGAGACCTTGAGTATTCCCTACCATCTTATTTGCTAAGCTCCATGGGAACCTGCATTTCTGAGGTGTGGAAACTGCCTGAGGCCTCTGTGCCTTCTGAGGCAGGTTGGCCCCAGCACTGTAGGGCATCAGGGCAGCAAGTTGGCTGCTGAAGAATGACAAAAGCAAGCCCAAGAATGCAAGGCAACAGGCTAGTGTGCCCTCCTGCATTTCTTCAAAACGCACCTGTGGTGTGAGGACAGCTTTCCCCTTCCTGGGGCATGTCCTCGATCTCTTAGTATCTTTTGTAATCTCTCCACAAATCTTGTGGTCCCAGGGCCCTAATTCTTCAGAAGAGGCAGTGGAATGTCACTGTCTTAGTTGTCAGTTTGGTGGTTGGGATGTCTGCCTTGAAGCTATGAGTTTGAACATGTCTTAAGCTGAAGAGAGCCTAGAATCCAACTGTTAGTTTCCTGATGGACAGTCCTGGCTGATAAGTAAACAGACTTCTCCCATGCCTTTTGCTTGAAGGCACATATGACTGAACATGTAATTCATCTGTGATTAAGTATTTCTTCCCCACTGATTTCTGCAGTGAAATCATGACACATTTTGCATCTGAACTGATTCACCTGGCAAGAGATTGTGATATCAGTGCCCTCATTAGTAGACTATTACGGAGTCACTGCAAAGGAATCTCTGCAAATTCTTCAGGAAAACACATTTTAAAGTATGTGAAATAAAGGGAAAAGAAATCAGGAAATGACTAAGTGCATCTCACTTGGCAACGTGACATTTGTTTTAGTACAAAGTCTTCAGACTACCTGCATTAGTTCTCTTGTAGGTTGTTTAGAATCATGGCTCTGTGTCAATCAGCTAAAAATGGATGCTTTTGAAGTATTACTTACCATCTTTCCAATCTTTGTTATTTGAGTGTCACAAAAGAGAAACAAAAACCACATTGGTAATTCTTTTCATTATATAGGTATCACAGTTCCTTTATTTATTCTATTAATTACTGTAAACTTAAAAAATAATTTAAAGTTTGACAAAAAAAAAGAGAAGTATATTTTATAGTACAATTGCAATAATGTCCCTGTCCTGCAATATCTATGGCATGGTGCAATGGTAACTTAAAGCAGAGGTTTTTGCTTGACAGGCAAGTGGATAGCCTCAAAAGTAGATTGTGCCTGATAATAACTTAGCACTTAGGCTTTCAGTACTGGCCTGTGTTTGTTTGGGTTTTGTTTGTTTTGGTTTTTTATATGATCCTTTTCATACTTTTTTGTGCTTCTGAGAAGTGAAGGCGCATACATAAGAGCTTAGAGATGAAAGTGTCTTCCAGGCTTGTGAGGATTGCTGAGTGTCAGAGTTTGTTCCATGGCTTTTGGAGGTGCTTGTTCTGCTTTTGCATTGGCTCGTGTTTCTGCAGCTGCATTGCATTGCTGCAGTTAACTTACTTCTAGACTCCTAGAGCTGCTGTTGCTTTCCTTGTAAAGTTATGTAGCCTTAAGAGTACCTTTACATTTGATAAGGCATCTTTTGAGAGACTAAGAATGACCTACTAGAAAGATTGTGCTTGAATAGGGAGATTTCCTTCAAATTTCCCAGTGTGAATGGATAGTGATTTGATTTACAGGAAGTTGTACCACTAGTGAGAAATTACATGGTTCTGTTATAAAGTTAGATCCTACCTTCAAAACCCCTTATCTCCGAGGTGAGAAAAATCTAAATTGAGTCAAGAAATTTTTGGGAGTAGGTAGATCCTACAGAAGTTCTGGGTGACAGGAAGGTACTCACCTATTACAAGGTATGTTAGCAGAAAAGTGGGAGGGAAGCAGTGACAGAAGAAACTGAGAACTGAATAGTTAACAAAAAAGTGTGGAGAGATAGAGCAAGGGGGGAAAGGGGTAAGGGGGAAAGCCTGAGCTCATATGAGGCAAAAACTCACATTAGCTTGTGCTCACATTAATAAAATGCAAAAGCTTTTGTTTAGCTAGTAAGCTGTGATTTGAAGCAAAGTCTCTGTATGTGGCATACTCCCATCCTTCAAGAAGGAGCAGAACAGGTCCTGCGGTGTTCTCCCTGATCTTAACACTTAGAAAAATTCCAGCCCTTCCTGCTTCACCCAAAATAGTGACTAGTTCAGCTTTCACCTATTAAAGTGGCTACCATCATCACTCATGGATGCCAGCCATGTCATGGATAAGATACAGTGAAGACATAAGAGCCTAGGTTATGATTTTTAGGTGGCAGAATCACTATGTGCAAGGTATTAGATTCCTGTGGTATCAGACTGGGGATGAAATTTCACCTGAAGTGGCTGCAGGAGCTGTGTGGCATCTCAATGTAAGCACAGATCGAGTGCCTGTGGTTGTCAAAGACACACTTTATTTACTTTTGGCTTAACATGAGTCCTTGGATGTTTCAACATGGAAGCAGTTGTGGAACTTTCTCTTCTCGGGATAGGTGATCACAAAATCTTCATCTTAAGAATTTATGCTGAATTTGACTCTCTCCCCACCCCCAAAGCACGTTCAGGAGACAATACTGACCAAAAAGGAAATAAGTAAATCATGTTTTAATACTTAGAACTCATAATTGGTTTGAAGTAACAATGTGATGATTAGATTTTTTTATTTTTCTCTCTAGCTCATATTGCCTGGCAGTGTGTCTATGTGCTTTGGGGGTGGGAGAGAGTCAAATTCCTGTGGAACAGCTCACTGAATACATCTGGCATGACTATCTCAATGCAGGCTTTGAGATACAGTTTGTCACTGGAGCTTCTCTTGCAACTAGTAGAGTTTTTCTAGGATTTGCCTTCTTGCAGATCAGAAGTGCAGCTCAAATCATTGTGGCAGGTTTTGCCAGAGACAGGTATCTAGAACTACCGGTTAAAACTTTTAAATTCCACTAAGAACAATGGGAACTCTTCAAAAGGGGATCATAGACTCAAAATGCCCCAACTCTGAAAATATTACTCTAAAAATATTGTGACCTTGCTAGACTTGTTCACTGTAAGGGATACTGGCAGGCTGCCAAGTCTGTAGAAATGATTTTATGTACATTCATATGTAGCAGTCTCTTAGAAGACCAGTCTGTTAGTGAATCTACTGAATCCCTTACATTGTCTTTGAGTTACACTGTGAGATTTTGTCTGACAGTGAGATAACTGCTGGTAGTTGGGTCTCAGCATTTAAGGCAGTAACACGATTTCCCTGGTTGTTGCTACGTGCAGTGAAACTGTATACCTTCTGAAATGATGCTCTTTCCAGTAAGTACTTCCAGGATAATTCCTTTCCTTTCCCTACAGACAACAGTAAAACTTCAGGAAACTTGTGATCAGTTCTGACACAAGTTTCATACATTAGATAATCAAATATCACAATATTGTGATATTTTAGACATATGTCCTGGGGTGATGTAATGAAGCTGCTTTATTCCTTAACCATCCGCTCAATGCCCAAGGACGCTGTTTCTTTAGGATGGACCCGGGGGCCGGAGCCACGGGACCGAGTGCGGGGCAGTTCAACGGCTCAGCCCAACGGCTCAGGGGCTCGGGAAGGAGTGAGCGGTGTGCTGCTTTTGGGTTTCCTTTGTGTTCCAGCTAGCTGGGAGAAGGTTCTGTTGGGTTTTTTCTCTTGTTCTTTTTTCCCTTTCCTTCCCCTTGCCTCACTGCCTCCCTTCCCTCCTCGCCAGTCCGGGGAGCCTGTGGGGGCGGCCCCGGCTGGTCTGAGCCCACATGTCTGTTCCCTCTCCGGGAATTTGTTGTATTTTGAGGGGTTTTTTCTATCCTGTTCTACCCTGTTTTGTTCATGTGTTAATAAACAGTTTGGTTTCTTTTTCCCACTTCCACTCCTTGTGATCCATTTGTCTCATTGATGGAGGAAAAGGGGAGGAACACTCATTCCGGAATGGTTTCCTCCTGAAGTTTTGTCTCAAAAGCCGAGACAACATAGTAAGAACTTCTCTTATCTGTTACCTTATGTGACCCAGAAGCCATCTAGAGAATTTGAAAAAGCAGTGTTAAAATGGTACGAAATCTTTTTTATACCACATCACAAGTGTCTTTAGTTATTTACATGCTGTTAACCCCCAACCCCAGCTTTGCACTCTAAACAAGAAAGCATTCACAGCATTATGCATGAATCTTTTTAGACCTGTATTGTGAAGTTAGTACCAGAAACTAAACATCACTTTTATCACACTAAAGGGAGTAAACCAGCTCTTCATTGATAAATAAATGACAAATCGCTGGTTTTACTAGTCTATTTTCAGTCTATTTTACTAGTCTATTTTTAATTACTTTTAGTAGTATTTTTAACTTCTGAATGTGCTCACGAGTTATTACATGGATATACTACACTACAGTGGTCCCAGTACCTGTGGCTATGTATCTGAAAATGAACATATATCTGGTTTTATTTTGATGAATCTTTGGCTTTCAGCTGGCAAACAGCCCTTACAGGCTTTTTCAATGCCTTATATCGTATAGCTTTCAGACTATATGACTCTTGTCTAAATATTGTTAAGTTATGCAGAGGAACATAACACCTGGTGCATTTATTTCTGTACTGACCTTTATTTTTATAACACTCTTGTTAAAGCAATAAATGAACAAGAAAGATAGTAAAAAGCACGTAAAAAGCCTACAGACCAAATGGGATGAATAATGAAGTGCGTCACTTTATTCCATAAAGTTAAAATGTTGCAGTGTTTCCTGGTTAGTACCAGAAGCATACATAAGGACAGACTTAAAGTCTGAATTTGGAGAGCAAATTCGGTAAAAGATGTGATTCGCTCTTTCCATTGTGGGAGCTCAGAATTCCTTACAGTCATATTTGCATGGAAGGTTTTTGTCCAGTGCAAATCACTGCAATTCATTGAAGTTTCCCAAAGCCTTTAATAAATGTATGCACAGCTAAAGACTTTTTCTCTAGCTGAAATAGAGTAAAAGACATTCAGACCATTTTGAGTTGCTGAAAAGTTAGGTAATTTTGGTTTTAGCTTACCACCTGCTTTTTTTTCCTCCCCTCAAACTTTAGTTTTATTACAAATAGTGTTAAGTCTACTGGAGCTAATTTTTAAGATAAACTTCTGCCCAATTTATGTGTTTCTTCTACTTGCTTACCTGCAGGCAGACTGCTTTGATTGCAACATATATACCAAGAGCTAGCAGGCATAAGCTAAAGTAGCTTTCTTTGCAGTTTGCATTTTAATTTCTTGGAGCGATTTGTGTGTTTCTCAAACCTGTCAAGTAACTGACTACAGAGAGTATTTGTCAGTCTGTTTCTTTAGGAAGAGAGTCTGGAAAATGATTTTTCAACATGTAACACAGTATAGAACGTTAACTCACTGTGTGTAATTAGACTAACATCATTTGGCGTAATCTCACAAAGGGCATGTTTTTGAGGGTTTAGTGATGGATATAGATCTTCATCTGTCTGTTGAGACCTCTAAAAATTTGATTTATTAATGGTACTTTATTTAGATTAAAATCATTCTAAGCATTATCACCAAGAGAGATAAAGGGAAAAAATATTTAGACAGTTTTCTAATGCCTTGATCAAAATGAGCACTGCGGTTTGGGTTTTGCTTTGCTTTTCCACTGTCATGGAATGAGATCGCTTGTGTTGAATGTTAGGCTGTTTACAACAGGATGCTGGAGCCTGTAGCCAAGCATAGCTCCCTGCTCAGGTACAGAGCTCTGGCTCAGTGCAGAGCCAGTAACCATGGTTGTACTCCAAGGACAGCATGACTCTTATCTGCTTCCTTTCCCACTGAACTCTGCTTTGTTCCTTTTTATCTGTGCTGTGGCTATGGCTGAATATGGTAATATGTTTATAAGTCTTTTACACCAAACCATGTGATAAAGCATATCCTCACAACTGTCTGAATAGAAACTTAAGAGAGGGGGAAAAAAGAATCAATTTAGAAAGTTCAAAGGAGAGGGAGGGAGGGAGGCAGGCAGGCAGACTAGGAGCAGAATATCGATTTCAGTTTCATTCTAATCAAATCATACTGGTGAATAGGCCTCTAACATCACCACAACTCTAAAAATAGAAAAATCCAATATGAGTTTAATATGTAGGAACTGGCATTAAGAGTAAATTGGCAACTAGCATTTATGTCTGTGCTTCTGAGAAACCCTGTACGTTTAGCTTGAACATAAGATTAACATATGCCATTTTCTGTTGATAATTTTTTTAAAACACTCTGAATTAAGATTACAAGCTGCTTTAAAAAGACCATCAGGTTTATTGTTGTAATTATTGTAATATTGTTGTATTATTGTGTAATAAAATTATATGGGGAACTTCTGTATCCTGCTTTAAATAGTTCTGTTGTGCTGCAATGGCCAAAGGACATGGGGAACAAACTTAGGTTGGGTAGCCTGTTGCTTCATACGAAAAATTTACAAGGAGATGAGAGCAACAGTTTGACCGTCGCAGTGGCTTGATAGAGGCTCTCCCAATTCCCTGTGGTTAGGTAAGAGAGGCAGTGGCTTTCAACAAGCTGAAAATAACTCCTGAAAATCCTTTGAAACATCTTCTGTTGTTTTCATACACTTGGCAGAGTAGTTGATGGGGGAGTTCTGTGATTCAGTTTGTGGGACATGTAAGTCATGGATGGTGAGCGTGTGACAACTCAACCAAGCAGAAAAGCAATAACCTGAGCTCCTGTTCTAGAAATGCTGCCCTGGTCTAGCTATTATGGATTACAGCTGTATAAGAATCTGAAGTACCTATGTGCTTAATGAAGTTTTTGTTAGATACGATATGAATAACTTCTGTTACCATCTCTGCTTGGACCATATAAGTAGCTTTAGGCTTTTTTATAGCACATGAAACTTGCCAGCAGTGCTGAAAGAGATTCTTGAGTAAAGCAGAGGTGTATATTAATACCTAACTTGAAGATGATGGGGTTTATCTTATGTATTTATAGCAATTGACTTACCCATCATTATGGATTTAATAATGGATGTTACTGAAGATGCAGAAAATTCCATTCTATTCTAATATTGTATTTTATTAATTAAGCAATGTTATCAGTTGTTGTGTCAAGTATCTGTTCAAATTGAAATGTATGGATTCCATAAAATCATGTGCTTACAATTCACAGTATTCAGAAAAAACATTCATTGTTTGCGTGATATCATAAAAAGCATCACTATTATTTTAAAAGAAAAACTGTTCTGGGATAGTCTCAAGAGCCTTATAGGAGACACATGAAATTAAGCTCTATTAGTGCACAGATTGGCAATTTCTGTAAATCCTGGCAATTTCCCTAGCAGGTAAAATATATCCCAGATAAAAAAACATGATCAAACTGATTTAAAATCAAAAGATGCAGTTGCTAATGTTAGTGGAGAAAAAGCAAAATGAGGAAAGATACAAGAAAGAAAAATGTACAAACTAAGAGTATGAAAAGCACATAACTGTTAATGTAGACACTATTTCTGTAGCAAGCTGTACATGTTTTTATTTATGTAAAGGTAACTGTACTACAATATTCTAATGACAATATTAAGGTTTCCTCTTCCAAAAAACCTCGGTGTTTTTTTGAGAAATGAGATGAACTGACAAGTTTTGTCTTTAGAGTCTAAATTGTGGCATCTGACCATATAAACATCTTGGAGAAGTAAACCACTCTGAACTTCAATCGTGTTTCAACAAATGTTATTTGAAGAATAATTTTATAATTTCCTGAGAGAAATTATCCCCGTGAAACACTTTTAGTATTGCCCTATTCAATTAAATAAATTATCCCTGTGACACCATCACATCCTTTGGAGTGCTAGGATGAAACACCTAAGAAAATGATGCTGAGATCCAAATTACATTGTGACTCTAAAAGCATTATGAAGGTTTTAATCCCCTCTGTCCTCCTAGGCAGAGTTTGAACAAAATCAAAAAACCTAAGGGGCCTGAATATGAAGGATATGAGTCTAAAACACTTATCCAAAGGCAAGAAAATGCAGTAGAAGCAATACAGGCTGCAAAGCCATCTTTGCTTGCGACTTTCTTATGTGAGTCTTACTGTTGCGGGTGCATTGTTGGTGTTGCCTTTTCAGCCCTGCTGTCTCTTGTGATAGGTCTTGACCAGACCTGTGCCAAATTGAATTCAATTTTGTATAAACATATTAATGAAGCAAAGAAGTTACGTAAAGTTGATCTATAATATTTTATATGTCCTCTCAATTACAGCAGATACCAGGTTAAGATAAGCAGGTTTCATTTTCCTGCATTAAATTACTTTTATATTAGCAACATGGTTTTAACAGATTAAGAAATACCAAATTGAAAACAATTTTTCCTACTGAATCTATTATGTTCTAAGCAATTTAATGTGCTGTGCAACTGTGCAGTTTCTGAGCACTTGCCGTTAGCCTGCTAAACAAAGTCACTACTGTTTCTTGCCTGTGCTTCTCATCTTGCAGTCCTGCATTTGAGAATGGCTTTTGTGTTGGATGGCAGAGAGAAAGGAGCGGGGGTTTTGTTTGGTTTTGGATTGGTTTATTTATTTAGTTTATAAGCACTGAATTTATGACTAAAATTTTATGCATAATAGACATTCTCCTGGGTATTTACACTCTGTGAGGAGATATTCACCAAATGTGCCCTGTAGTTAAGAGTAGAGGGCAGTGAGCTTTGTAATGAGCTTTTAGAATCAGCCGGATTTCCTTCTGCTGGAGTTCATTCTACCCTTGACATTTTAGTTCTGGCAAAACAGAAATAAATGTAATTTCAGTTTGCAAACATCTCTTAGGGGAAAAGTCTGCTTTCACTTGCTAGTACTACCGTGGCAAAACATGGTTGCTACACAGACATCTTCAAAATGATATCAGAGGATTTGTGCCATACTGTAAAAATTTAGTGAATCCTAATTAAAGGCAGTTGTTCAAAAATAGTTTTTCTTTATCCGTAAAACTTTAAAAAATTTAGCACTTTTGTCACGAGTAATATGGTGACATAAGAATAATAATTCAACCTAGTTTATTTTCCAAAATCATCTGCATTGCTTTCTCTAAGTAATTCAGTTTAATAAAACTCACTAATTGAGGAAGTGTGTTCTCAGAATAGGAATATTTTTAAAACCAGATAAAATTTTTACTCTAGGGTTTTGTTTCTCGCTAATTGGGTGAATGGTGAATGTCATTGGTTTTTTTCTCAGTTAGACAAGCCTTTTGCATTTTGGGTTTTTTATTAATAGATGTTAATTTACTAATGGAACTTCTCTACAACAGAGTTTCTTGTATGGGTTGAGATGTTTGTGTGATGTGTATTAGTATTTGAAGTGTATGGTGTATACAAAAATTTGAAAGGAAAAATGGAGTTTAAAGGTGACTCATGACTATTTACAAATAGTGGGTTATTTTAACTCTGTAAAATTGATACAGCAGTCTTAGCTGAACTTTGTTCCGAGAGAATAGACTGACAGAAAGTTTCTTATACTTTTTTAAAAGATGAACCTCCAACCTCTTATAGGCGTGATTCATGCTAGTACCAGCTCATAACATTTAAAAAGATTATATGAGAAACTTCAACATCGTGTGCAGACACAGAACATGTTTCTAGAGGGTGCACAAAGCATTTTCTGAAGTACTACTTT
Source organism: Corvus kubaryi (assembly GCF_017639235.1). Lineage (NCBI taxonomy): Eukaryota > Metazoa > Chordata > Aves > Passeriformes > Corvidae > Corvus > Corvus kubaryi. The sequence goes on along the minus strand of NW_024580664.1, from coordinate 746,914 downwards.
GATGGATTGTTATAATGTGCACGTGGAGCCTCTTTAAAGAGGAGGATTCAGGGACATATGCTTGTAGAGACACACTCATCTTCATAAAGTGTTCTCTTTGGGTCTTTTTACTGGAAAAGTTATCTTTTTTGTGAATTCAGATTTGATTGTAACTGAGTTGATTGTTAGGGTGTAACCTTAAAATACCATGCCAAGAGCAGGTTCTCCAAAGGTGCACAGCAGCTGAAACACTGCATGGATATGAGATTTTCTGTGGACTACTACTCACTTATAATAACAATAACTTTATGTATATTTTACAAAATAGTTTTTAAAGCATATCTTTATGCATGTATATCTATATAAATAACAAGATAGCAAATATACAAATAATATTTGAAGACTTCCTCCACAACAAGGAGAACTGTGGATCTCTTAATAAATGGAAAGCATCCCTTGTGACCCACTTCAGTGGCATAGTCACAGCAGCAGAAAATGTTTCTGCTTTTCAAAACAATGTTATTTATATTAACTTGGGGGAACAACATTTCATTTTCTTCCAAGAGGAAGATATGGAAAAAGTACTACCTGAGCAGGATACTGTGGTTCTGTTGCCTAATGCTTTGTATTGCTCCTTCAGTGAAAAGAAAGAAAAATATTTTTGCTACTTTAAAAATAAATTTAAATAAGAAAATACTTTAAAGTTGTGCTGTTGTGGTCCACAGGAAGTTAAATCCATTAACTCTGCAAAGAATTCTGGTTCTTAATGCACTACAGTTAGGATGTTTTCTCCAGAGTTAAGTCAGGACAGTGTTAATAGTTGTGTGTAGTGGCTTAAAATACCATTATTGCAGCAGTGGTTTTGAATAACAAATGACCTGCATAATATGCATCAAATTTTTTTTATTTTGCCCAGTGAAATAAGGGGTTTTTAAATAAAACTAGTCTTTTAAATAAAACTTTTCATCTCTCTTTTCTGGACTTCTTTCTTCTCTTTTTGTTTTTTTAGGACTTTTTTGTTTCTTTCAATTTGTGTTGATCATGAAGTATGGCCAAATTTTTTGATTTTTGGTGGCTCAGTCTTCATGCAGTTCTCTGCCTTTGGGATTATTTGTGGTTTGGTTACAAATACAAGCCTTGGATATCAGGTGTGGAGCAAAAACACGCACTTATATGTGTAATGTGGAAAATAGTGAAAGTGTACTTGTGAATATAAGTAATGAAGGTTTGATAAAATAAAGTTGCATTGCGTTATGGTGGAGAGGTAAATAAGCTGCTTAGTCGTGTAATGTAGTAAAGCAGACCCTATCTTTTGATTAAACCTTTATATAAAAAACTGAACTAAAACTCCTGGGTATAGGCAGAACTGCTGATGTAACAGACGTGTTTTTGAGACTTGACTTTATCAGCCCAGCATAGAGAGATGCAGGGCAGGGGGGAAGGAAGAAGCAAGCAGGCTCCTTTAAGTAAGCAACTCAGTTCACGTAGAGGACAAGATGTGATTGTTTATATGCTCAGGATGTGCTGCTGCAGCATTAACGCAAATGAAAAGATCCTATGCCTGATGGACCTATTGTTCTCATTTATAAACAGAAGTTTTGCGATGGTTTAAACAAACAAAATCCCCAAGTCTTGAGTCTTTTGCCTGTGATGGTCAGTCTATACGGATTTAGAGTGTTTTGTCTCTCAGTGGTAGTACTTTCAAAATTCCCTGCTACTGTAAAGCCTTAATGTTCCTGTTACAAAATAGGTTTTTTGTAATGTTGCCAGTTCAAAGCAATAAAAAGTCATGAATTAGACTAAAATCAGCATTGATCTGTGGGGTTGATTTTTGTAGGTCTGTAAATGACATATTTAAAATTTCCTTAAAGTTGTCTTTGTTTTGGGGCAATGAGGACTTGGTTGGTTGTTTACTATTAAGGTAGATGTGAGAATTATTTCTCTGTAACTGAGGGCAACAAACGTCATAGTATTTCCTGGAATTCTCTTCTATGATTGTTCAGTTCCAGGAGCTGGGATTTCAGAAAATGCTTAGATTATCTGAATAGCAATGAAATTAAGAGTTGACTGTGAAACAGAAAGAAGAAGGTGGAGGGAGAAGGTGACCTGCTGCACCTTTATCATTGTGGAATAGTTTGTGATGAGAAGTTAGACAATGCAGTGATATTAAGGAAAGCACACTCTAAGTCACAAATGGTGAGAGATCAGAAGCATATGCTGTAACTATGAGAAGTGATTAGTCATAGCAGGTATGTGGCTGGCTTTTTATCAAATTCTCATTCATGGAGAAGGATTTAGTAATTGAAAATGTGTAGCAGGCTGACTTTTCACAGAATGTTTCACAGTAGTCTGGAAAATTTCATTATTGCCATCTATTCAGACATCTTTAGAAAAAGAAAGCTTATTACTGAATGGGAGGGGAAGAAAAATTCATAAAAGCTGGGAAGGGGGAAGGGAGAGCACTTATTAGAAACACTAAAAGTAAGCTGAACAATTAATCTAGAAGGGATACAGAATGCCTGGCATCACTCTTCAAAAATATGTCACCCTCCCCCCCTCCCCCCCCCCCCCCACTGTTTCATAGTGGTGGTACCTTGAGGGATTTGTGTCAGGGGAAGCTCTCCTTCACAGGGAGTAGGAGTGCAGGCCTCTCATAAGCACTGCTCAGTGGAACCACCCATTTAGCACCTGGGGTTCCTAAGCGTTTCCTTACGCGGCTGTGTAAACCTGAGACAGAAGGAACGTGCACATAAGTTACATTTATTTTGATTTGAGTTAGGAGAAGGTATTTCGTTGACTTGTTTTTAATTAATGGTGCTTATCTAAAGAGGAGGACTGATCTGAAGCAAAATAGTTAACCAAGGGGTGTGGAATCCACCTTTTGCCTGCTTAAGAAACGTAAGCATAGTAAATGCGAGTATCGGTTCATCACTGTATTTTTTTCCCTAGCCAGGACAGTGATTTTTATTCTTTTTTCTTCACATGACAGCTGGACAGTGAATGGAAAGTAACTTGCTTACTTTTATAGAGGCATGCTGTTTTCAGTTTTCAGTGTGTAGGCACAGAAGTTGTTTGTATTGGAACCAGTTTGCTTATGTCAGTTTTGTGCTGCTGAAAAACTTGGAACAGGACTGAGTGTGAGTTGTGACACCAGAGACTTTTCAGTGGATGTTCTTGGGTTTTGAAGGAGGTGTTACCAGTGAAGCAGAAAACTGCCTCTTCCCCCCATTGTTCTCTTCTCCCATTGGTCTAATCTGAAATAATACCGTATCTAAATACTTATTTACACATAAGCTGTGACCTAGAAAATTTGGCCTTTGTTCAGTCCTTTAAACAGAAATTAGAGAAAAGGTTACTTCTGGGATACTTCTGGTTTGAACTGAGTATGTCTGTAGGATTTGAGGCAAATCAACGGTTGTGTGAACTTTACTGTTTGGGTCACAGGTCACATGGCTATTTGGCCTTGACCAGGTTAGACCAAGAGAATAAAAGCTGTCTTTCTAGTCACACCAGAACTTCAGTGCATGTGCCTTCTTTGCAAATGCTTTCTATAGAGTTTGTTTTATAAAAGCATTTTCAACTTTGGGTGGTTTTTTAATCTTGGGGTTTTTTTTTTTTCACCTAAACTAAAATTGCAAGTACATGTGCCTCTTTCTTGACTGTGCTTGCAGTCTCAACTCTGTGGTGCTAATGAATTAAAATGGAGGGAAAGATTGGTGTTCAAACGGACCCTCAGAAGGACTGGATTCAACATATGAATTTTTATAATTACCAGATCATGTTGGCATAGTGCAGAAAATTTGCAAAAGGATTCAAATCTCTACAGCCTACTCTGCCCGTGTATGATGCCTTTCTCATGGGATGGCCTTGAAGTTTCCCAGCCTTTGGATATTGAAGAGCAGATACCTGCCAAAGGGTATCTGGGATTATCTTTGACTCCTACCTGGAATAAACACCAAATATGTGTTAGTGAGATGCCTTACAGCTTCAATGTTTTTTTGAGGGGAGGTGGGGAGTTAACAGGTAATAGAAAAATTGTTGATGGTAGAAGAAACATGTTCAGTTATTTGAATACATCAGCATTTGCCAGGTGGTCTCAGACAAATCACCCAGGATCTTCCATTACCCCAGTAAAAAGTAGAAACAAGGTTTGCTGACTCCCTCCATTCCCATATACTCTGAACCCTCTGCATGATTATTAGCATGATATTCTGAGTGTAGGTACTTCTAGATATTATTATTAAGTAGCTTTGTAAAAAAAACATGAGCAGAAGGTGTTTTGCTGTAACATACTGTACAAAAACGTTGGGGGCTGATTTTACATAACTTAAAATGTTTTATGATGATTTAGCTCTATTTTAAGACTTCCATGAAGAATTCTTATGTGGATTTTAGAAGGAACAGTGAACTTGAAAGAGATGGTAAAACTCTCTCCCCAAATACATTTCTGCTTTGGAATATACTGAAAACATATTAAAACCCCCTCTGCATGCTCTTTCACACATTGGAACACCTGTGTTTCTGGCATATGCATATTTCTTGATAAGAAGAGAATTGCTCCTGATGATGTTTGTTCTTATTGCCAAATTCTAAAAGCTGTAAAGCTGCCTAAATCCTATTTTGTATGCTCCTTATGGGATTCTGTTCCTAAGCATTCATCAGAAACTCTTTCAAGATAGACTTAAATTGTCATCATAAGCTTTTATTTAGCTTGCACAGCTATGACTGGTGGTGGTAATGAGGTTGTTCAGAGGAAAAAAAAAGGAAACACCTGTAAACTGAGCCTATTTAAATAAGAACATTTTGTGTCTTCATGGTTTGTTTCTGTTAGTGAGGCAACCCAAAGGTGTGGGCTTTCTGGAACCTGATGCATATATATGCATCTGTCTCGTAAATGCTTTTATTTCTCTATGCTTTTTAAAGGTAGTTTTTAAAAGAGCATAAAAGAAATTTATGACCTAAAGAGTAGAGTTCAATTTGATACCTAAATATAGGTGGCTTATTATCACTTGTTAAGTGGAGAGCCATTGACACAGTCAGTGGAATACAGGAAGTAATTCATATGAGCAGCCATGGGATGTAGATTGCACTAGGGTGGGCTGCATGCTCTTTGTGCTCTATTCACTATGGATTATTTCTCCCAGATGGATCCCACCCAGGATCTTTGGGGAAGAAATAACCTTCTAGGCCTGTTTATATTTTCCAGCCAGAAGATACACTGGCCAACATCTACAGGCCATTAAGTATGATATTCTCACCTGTTCAGCAGATCCTCTCCGTATGGAATCCCTTTCCAACAGTTTTACTTGTGGCGTTGGGGCACATGGGTCCTTTTGTGCTCTGGGTTCCTTGATAGCATGGCCTACAATTCTTACCTTCATTCTGCTTTTGCAGACAGTAAATGAAGAAACATGTGCATCATTACGATGCCAATGAAATCCCTATCCTTGCTTCTGTGATTGGGTTTTCAAATCACTCTTGTGCCTTGAATGCTTCTTTATGACTGGCAGGCTGCCTATTACCCAGCCCTCCACTTTACATGTAAGACAAAGTAAACCTGACAATTCACATGCAGTGAAGGGTTCCTAGCAGTGCACCTGTGTTCATTGCACCAAGTAGTGATTGTGCTGTCCCTTTTGAAGCTCTGGACTTTGGCTTGGGATGGATTGCATGAATAGCATGGTCATGCAGCCGGAGATCTGCTTGGCTCCTTGGAAAAAGGGGGGTTGAGGCTTTATCTTTGAGAGTTACCTATCTAGTCATCTGTGGGGCTGATGCAGGCAGAGAGCCTGAATTGCTTTACTCCTAAATCACTGTTCTTAAAAGCTCGTATTTCAGCTGCACAAACATTACCATTAGTTCTCAACAGGCTTGTAGCAAAGAGCATATGCGAACTGCTCCATAAAGTGCAGTGGACTCTCTCCAAGCCCCAGATTTCTTTTTTCAGGCTAACATCAGCTATGGCTATCCCAGTACCATGTGAAAATTGGTTTTTTTCCCCTTTTTTTTCCTAGAAGACAGATCAAGGGCCTGTCTCCAGTATTTCCTCAGACTGTGAGCTAGTGCTTTGTCTTCCTGGTGGTACCACATGTCTTAGCACTGCTGCTTCTCATCTACTGCTAATGTCCAGCCCCCTATTAATTACCATTATAGGAGAGATGTATGATGATTGTTTTTTCTTAAAGTGCTTCTCACTTTCAAAAAGATGGCTGATCCATTTTAACTATTGGGGCTGCTACTGTATGTAAATAAATTTTTCTTTTGGCAACCACAATGGAAATCTTAAAAAAATAAAATAAAAACCAATCTCTCAACAACTTCATTATTATTAACAGCTTGGTGGCCCTGTCAGATGCTGGTGACCCAGGAGTCACAAAAGGAACAATGGCACAGATGGCATTCATCATTTCTTCCCATAGCATAGCTGGAAGAGCACTCGCACAGTTTGAAGGAGATGTGCATTGTCTCCTGCACTGGGAGGATTTCAGCCTGCATCCCAGGAGAGGGCACTAGTCCCTGCAGGGATGAGGAAGCATCTCAGACTCCTACTGGCAGTCTTGTGCCCACTATAAAGAACAAGGCATTCGATGCAGCAGGAAGTGAAGCTAATTCTTCTCATCACAAGATGAGGCTTGCAGCAAGAAGGATTTGGAGCAGGATCTGAAGATGGACGTCTGATGTCTTGGGGTAGCGTTAATGCTGATCTGTAAAGCAATCACAAATGGATCTTTGCAAGTCTGTTCTACCTCATCAAGGTAGAAGAAAGTTGACAGGCCACTTGTCTAGAGATACCTGATGCCTCCACTGTCTGCTTGCTTCTGATTTAAAATAACCAAACCAAAAACCCTAAACCTCACAAAACCCAACCAACCAATCCCCCACCAAAAAAAGAGATAACTCCACCCCACTCCGCTCCACACCCCCGCCTCCCCAACAAAAAGGTGTGTTACATCAGCAGAGGATTTCAAGAACCTCTGTTGCTTGACCCAGCCTTGCAGCATGATGGCAGAGGACACCTGCCATTTTGTCCAAATACAATCAGACAGAAAAATATGTTGGATATGACTCTTTTGTACCCTTAGTGAGCTCTCAATCCAGTAAGTAAAAATCCCTACTGCTAGCAGTGCTTTGGGAATTTAAACACAATTCTTTTCTAAACTTTACTGAATTTGAACGGACTCTGTGATTGGTTTTACTCACGACAGGAGCAGATTTGCCACACACTAACAGATTTCCTCATGTCCAAAGGCATGGCAGCATTCAGCAGATGTATTCCTTCAATGCTATTGTTCTTTTTATCTCTATTGCTGTTGTGACCTTGAAGTTTCAGGAAAGCAGAGAAGGCTGACCAATAGAGAGTCCAGTGAGGGAGAGGACATAAGGGAGAAGGGATCTGGTTTGGGCTTGTATCCAATTATTACAATACATTTTTAGACTATTTTTTACTAAGGAAGTAAACACTTACTGCTGTGTAAAGGTTAGATATAGACCCACCCATTCTTGGAAGTTATGTACAGCTTGTCCTGAGTGACATCAGTTATGGATTTGTTTTGTGTGTGTATACAATTCTGTGACTAATTACAGTATAAGTTTGTGCCAAAGCTAATTTAAAAATGTTTTAGGTTGTTTCAAGAAACTCTTGTTTTATACTGAGCATTTGGAGAGGACCTAATGGAGAAGAGATCTGGTTTGGGCTTGTATCCAATTATTACAATACATTTTTAGACTATTTTCTATAAGGAAAATAATATAAAGTAGTAGAGATGATCCGTCTCTGAGATGGTCAGATCCAGATTTACAGGTGCATAACCCGCTCTGTGATTATATCCCAAAATGGTAAGACAGAGTAGTTCTCCTGATCAAGCTGTGCACGATGCAGGTTATTAACAGTAGGACACCTTATCTGATTACTGAGCTTGTATTTTAAGGACAATACAAGAATCCTTGAGCGAATTTCCAGGAAACCTCTCAAAACTGTACAAGGATGGGAAAACAAACCTTACAACAATACTTAATGATGGGCTTATGGTTTTTTACTCAAGAAAAAGATTAAATGGTAATCACTGGACATGTACACATAAGTCTGGCTGCATGATCTTCAGTACTATACATAATAATAAACACTGTAGTTGGAAATCAAACTTTTAACATAGTATCTCAAACAAACAAAGAGTAGTTAAAGCATTTCACAAATGCATCTCTAAGAGATACTTTAATATAGCTTCTGCCTTGTCTCTGCAATGGTCTTGCCTGAGCAACTGTATTGGTTCCCTCTGGTATTAAAGCTCTGAAAACCTGTTATGTCTAGAGCAATTGTTAAGCAGTCTCTACAGACATGCCATTGTGGCAGCTGCAAAGAAATGCACTTTCTTTGTCACACAGACTAAACCAAGATAATAGGGGTGAAGCTATTTTGTTTAGATCATTCTTCTCGTGCCTCCCCCATAACTTTGACTTTATATAAGGAAACACTTTTTAATGTTTTGTATCAGACTATCTTGCCCTTCTGTTGGGAAAGATGAATGGTCTGTTGCATGTCAGTGTTATGACTGAATTGCCTAATTGTTTATGTTGTGCTTCCAGAGAGCATTTAAGGTGTACAGATCCTATACTTGACTGAATGCAGTTTTCTCTCCTGAGTTTCTTTCTGTAAATCCCACTCAGTGAACTGCCTATTAAAACAGAGTTAGCACAGCAGATCAAGTTGCTGAGCACCTTCATCAAGCTGGAAAGTCAAATACAGGCCAGTTCTTTCTCTATGCTCTCTGCTTTAAAAAACAGCGGTTGCTTCCAGTTTGCAGCATACACTAAATTTCCAAGAGCCTTCAGCTAGTTTTGCAAAAACCTTGAATTGTGGGAGGAATTTGAATGGGATGTATCAAAAAAGGCATTAAACCTGGGAAAATATACTGAACAGTATAGCACTGCTGTAGAGGGAAAAATCTGCTTACATCTCCATTGATGTTTGACCACTTCTAAGAGAAAAAACTGAGTGATTATCAGCCATGGTCTCTTTGAAACTCTTAATAATAAACATATTTAGGAACATTTTTTAACTAGGTGTTATTTTGTGGAAAACTGTAAGGGATTTTGAAAAGCTAACTTCTGAAAAGTATACTTGAATAATTTTCTCTCTAATTCATCTTGACTGTATTTTAAGAGAGACAAGCAGTTCCTCAGACTGTTTATTACCCTGGGGAAGTCAAGAAAATTGCTGCTTAATTTCAAAGAAAAGTTTATTATGCTTTGCTAACATAAGCTACTTTATACTGTGTACTTGATGTAATTATATCTGGAAAAAGAAACTGGATGTTTGATTTTAAAAAATAGAATTCAAATTCCATTTACCTCATTTTTTTTTCTCTCAAGGTGGAAAGACATGACATGAATACCCTGAGTTTACCACTTAACATCCGCCGTGGAGGTTCTGATACCAACCTGAATTTTGACGTACCAGATGGGGTCCTAGAGTTTCACAAAGTCAAACTCAATGCAGATAGCTTGAAACAGAAAATCCTCAAGGTTACAGAGCAAATCAAGGTTGAACAAACAGCTCGAGATGGAAACGTGGCTGAGTATTTGAAACTGGTAAACAGTGCAGACAAGCAACAGGCTGGGCGCATTAAGCAAGTCTTTGAGAAAAAGAACCAGAAATCTGCCCACTCCATTGCCCAGCTGCAGAAGAAATTAGAACAGTATCACAAAAAGCTCAAGGATATTGAACAAAATGGATCTTCCAAAGCTACCAAGGATACTTCCAAAGATAACTTGAAAGATGTTCAACATGGAAAGTCTCGTACCACTGGGCATGGAACAGAGAGCAGCAAGTCGGGTGTGCCGGGTGTATCTTTGACACCACCTGTCTTTGTTTTCAGCAAGTCTAGAGAGTTTGCCAACCTGATCCGAAACAAATTTGGTAGTGCAGACAACATTGCTCATCTCAAAAATACCTTGGATGAATTTCGGCCAGAAACAAGTTCTAGAACCTATGGGGGTAGTGCCACCATTGTTGCCAAACCAAAATATGTCAGTGATGATGAATGCTCAAGTGGGACCTCTGGATCAGCAGATAGCAATGGGAATACTTCCTTTAGTCCTGCTGTGGCAAGTACCCTGGACAGCCAAGGAAAGCTTTCCATGATTTTGGAGGAACTAAGGGAAATCAAGGAGACACAGTCCCAATTAGCTGATGATATTGAGAATTTAAAAACCCAATTTAAAAGAGATTATGGCTTTATTTCTCAGATGCTACAAGAAGAAAGATATAGGTATTTTATTTTAACTGTTCTCTTGAAATGACTTTTGAATGGGTATAGAAACTATTTGGAAAGTGTAAATGTGTGTGTGTGTGAGCGAGAGATTTCAGAAGCATGAGGAAAAATAAATTCCAATCAATGTCTGGTACCAACATGTTTAATTCCTTCCAATGACTGAAAATAGAATACACATAGAATATTAATATTTCCTATCATATAGTTAGTGTCCTTTGCCTTTTGTCAAAGGCTAATCAGAAAACTCTCTCCTCTGTCACACTTTTTATGTGAATTGTGTGAATACTGCATATAGGAAACGCCAATGGTTTTGTAACTGCTGGAAGGGTTCTCATCTAATGTGACTCGAAAAAGCTAATCAGTCTGTGGTGTAGCAGAACTGACTTACAGCTGATAAGTATACCCTTGACTCCTGAGTACCTTGTTCAAATACTTCTCACACACATTGCTACCTTGTGGATGCAATGTCACCTTCTGCCCTGGTGTAACACACAGCTGTGAGATGTAGTTTTAAGTGCTGTAGCACAACTTCATCTTGCATTTGTTACTTGACAATTAATTCCTTTATCCTCCACTGTGAGAGGTGGACAATATGTTCTACAGAGGGCTTGCACCTGCTGTACCTATATCCCATTTTTCCTATGGCTTGTTAAAGTGACAGTCGATTCTTCAAGTCTTTACCTATGCCAGTGGGAAAAATCTCTGTATGAAGGGCAATATTTTATGTTTCCCTTGCTATAGTTCTTGAAAAATGGGAAAGGCTTGATACTGCGTGGTAATATAGGGAGGAAAGAACAATGGCCTACTGAGCTCATGACGTGGTTTCAGGAGAAGGCAGAGTAGCCTTTTCTGACAGCTCACTGCCAGTAAAATTTCAAGCCTCCTGCCACCCATTTCTAGACAATTTTGCCTCCATCATTTTTGTGCTGGCTGCAGTGTTTGCCTGTTTGTGTGTTAAATCAAGTGACAAACTCACCCAAAAAATTCTAGTTTCCTGATGATTGACTTGAACTGGTTTATCATGCAGAAGCATGCCAGAACAGACTGCACACAAATGGCAGAACCTTGCAGTTGTATTTGAGAGAGAACATATTTTTCCTGTCATTACTGGCGAGCTATTAACTGGCTCAAACTTACTTATGAAACCATATCTTCTTGTCTAAATGAAGAGTGAAAAATGTGAGTTGGATATCCTTAGGCACTGTTTATAGTTCATATAATTTGCCAATGATGTAAAAATATTTGCTTTTTAACACCTACTGCCAGCAAGAAATAGTCAAAAAAGGCTTTCAGATTGCTAAATAAATGTTTATGGAAAGTTTGCAGAGTTTTTACTGATTTCTGTATGTGCTTTGTAATGCCAGTCAGATGAAATCATCGTACACTGAGAAATTACCTTTTAAAATGTGCAATTGTTTTCATGATTTGGCATTACTTGAAAAGAAGGCACTAAATTTAGACTTCTTTTCCTAATAAGATACGAAAGATTGGAAGACCAGTTAAATGACCTCACTGACCTTCATCAACACGAGACAGCAAACTTGAAACAAGAGCTAGCCAGCATAGAGGAGAAAGTGGCGTATCAGGCCTACGAGCGATCACGAGATGTTCAGGTACTTACTTGCCTTATCATGAACTTCTAACATTTCGTAGCAGTCTTGTGCTATGAAACACTTGCATCTTTCTACATCTTTTTAAATAAGGAACACGGGGAAAGATTTAAGCCCATGTTTTGTCTGTTTTAAGGTGAAAACCCAGCACATTGAATCAGTGACAGTCTCCATTTGTTTCTCTGGATTCAGGATTTTTTCTGCTGGAACTGATGATGTAGCCTAGGCAGACTTGAAGAATGGTTGAAGAATGGCCTGGTTTAATTTCTTTCACAGAAGAGGAAGGAATTGAGTCTCCTTGTATTGTGTAACACAACACTTCTGACAATGTCCTGACTCAAACTTCTTGCTCAGACTTCTCCAATATGTAGTTTCATCACTGGCAAGGTTTATTATAAATTGAACTTAGGGTAAAACATAAGAGAGCTGATTTATAAATAGACTTGGTGATTTGCCAGTTATAATTAAAGAGTTTTAAGCCATGGTCACAATAACCTCTATAATCAAAGCTGTGGGGTGTGTTCACCTTAGTGATCAGTTGTAGTCATGTCTGACTTCAATCAAAAGCCAGTAATAATGTCTACAAGTATATCCTGACAGCATGTAGTTACGTAGATACTCGAATATTTATATATACACACTTATATAATGTATAATATTTCTACTCAAAGTCTGAGCAAGTGGTGAAAAAACTATTAATGAACAACTGAGGAATGCTTAAAGACTGTCATCGTATTAGTTCAGATGGTAAAAGAACCTAAGACCTGACCTGTATACACCTGTGCTCACATTTCTAAACATAGAGAGTGCAGGCAGCAGGATGATCACAGTTTCCTAAATGTTGTGAGTTAGGAAGCTCCTAAGAACAGAGTGGGAAAGGGATGATACTGAATCTAAGCATTTCATAGGTTTCTTTGTAGGTTTAAAGAAGAGAGGTCTCTCACAGATTTAAAGAAAAGAGGACTCTTTTCTGTGAAGGCATCTTGAGGATGTAAAAACATAATGAAACCTGAATTGTCCAACAGAAGGACTGGGAAAAATATTTCCTAACTCATTAGCAGAATCCTGGAGGGGTGTCAGAGACTTCTAATTGAACTGCTGTGTTGGTACAACCTTGTTTCTTTTATCTCTGTACAGTTGGGCCTGTTTAAGCCTATCTCTTTGGGGGTTTGGAAAACTAGCTAAAATAGAGTAAAAGAATTTAAGCCATGGATATTTTGAGTAACAGCCTAACTCTGTCACTAAAGGATGTGCAGATCATTTTAAGGACATGTTCAGTCTCTCAATGCAGAGCTGCAGGTATCAGACTTTTGCAGCTGGACTTTCTCTAAAGCACCACGAGACAATTTGAGGATAATTTACAGTCAGAGTGGAAGAAGGACCAGGAAAGTTCATTAGTGTGTAGTGGAGAACATGTCTGAACCATAACAGACTTCATGTCACCCATTAAGAACAATTCTATATTGTTACTAATTCCTAGAGCAGTGAAAGGAAGCAGTCTTGTGTAAGGCACTGTGCCCTATTCTCTGTGGGGCGTTGGTGCCTGGCCAGTCACTTGGTAAGCCAGTTCAACTTGCTGAAACAAAGAAGAACTGACCCAGCAAGGGAAAGCTGATAACTCTCTGGGTGTTTATATACAGAGGTTTGGTTTGAAACAGCTTACTGTGTGATCAGGTGAACAACCCTGCTAGTGCAAGGAAAGTATCTGGAGTTTGAGAGTGGGGAAGAAAGTCAGGATGCTGGAGCATTGGTTTTCCTTGTCACACAGTGGTAAAAGATTATGTCAAGTTGATCAATCTCATGAAATTATAGCTTTGCACCATGTTACACAGTTGTGCCCAAATCCCAACTCCAGCAAAAAGCTGGCATTTTGGCAAATAAGTGAAGCAGTTGCAAGTTTTTCTGTGTTTTGCTTTGGGAGGGCTTAAGCATGGGGGTAGGGTCTTTAGGAGGCATCTTACTCAAAAACCACTTTTAGTCCATCATCAAGCAGCAGAGAAAGGTCTGCTTTCTTTAGAACAAATTGTGAAGTGGAATAGATCATGTGAGAGAGAATCCCATAAAAGCATCTTCACAGGTTTTCCCACTGTCTCCGCTGTCCACTTGGAGTATGGATCGATGAGCTGTCACACTGACAGAGGGAGAAGGGCAGATCTTACAGAGGGCTCAAGCCCAACATTGTAGAACGGGTGGCTTTGAGAACAAAATTAATGTAGACCACAGAGGCAGTGTAAAACAAGTGCTACATGTTGCAACGCATGTTTAATTAGTATCACAGCAAGCCCACCCTAAAGTTTTCTATAGAATATACAAAGAAACTAATTTTGTTGCTGTTTTAATGCAGTGATCGTTGCTATGGCAACAGCTTTGCTAGTTCTTTATATCAACAGTATATATAGAAAACATCTGTCATGAACATCAGAGTTATGATACTTTTTCTCAAACATGAAAAAGGAAAAAAACCTACATTTTGGACAGTGTTGTTAGACTTGATTATGCCTGAGGGAACAGTGACACACTCATTCAGACATATAAGTGCATTTATTTTTTTTAAAAGTTGGTGGTTCATTGAAATTTTAGCAGTCTATAATAAATTCCACTTCTAATCTAGCTGATGGATGGCTCTGCAGCTAAAATGTGAAGAAATGTTGAATGGAAATATGGCTGCCCTAATTGTTGTTTTCTGTCTCCAGGAAGCCTTGGAATCATGCCAGACCCGGGTTTCCAAACTGGAGCTCCATCAGCAAGAACAGCAAGCACAGCAGTCTGAAACAGTTAATGCCAAAGTGCTCCTGGGGAAGTGTATAAATGTTATCCTGGCCTTCATGACTGTCATCTTAGTGTGCGTTTCTACCATCGCAAAGTTCATTGCTCCTATGATGAAGAGCCGTTTTCATATCATCTGCACTTTCTTTGCAGTGACGCTGCTGGCAATATTTTGTAAAAACTGGGATCATATCATTTGTGCTATAGAAAGGATGATTATACCAAGATGAAGCTGTTGGACTGGCTGTTTCTTTCTTCTTTTTCTTTTTTTGTTTCCTTTTTTCCCCCCCCTATTTTCTTCCCCTCCCTGTTTTTTAAGCACTGTGTGTATACAAATTCTGGTGTAAATATATAAAAGTATACTTGTTGGCAGTCAGTTGCCTGTTCAATCTGATTTTGTCTAACTGGCTGTATCTGTGATGAACTGCTTACTTAAGTCAGTCTTCTGCCTTAATCCAAAAGGTTTTCCACTTCCCAAACCCATACCCACAAAAGATGGTGTGATGGTCTGGGAGGGATCCCAGCAACTGCAAGTGTCAGGTGTGTTTTTTAATAGGCTGGAGGGCAAAGAGTGTGACCAGGAGGGAGTGCCATAATGTGTATCAGCTCTGTTAGACTGATAAGTGAATTTTCTGTCTGAATACAACTAGAATGATAAGCCAAACTATGCAGTCATGTGTATTGATGATTCTAGATTCTAAATTAATGGGTATCATTACATGGGATTTTGAGTTCTCAGGACTAACAAAACTTGATGCTTCTGCTAGTAACTTTTTGCACAGAGTTTATTGCTTGTAAATGAGACCAGTGATGACTATTGACCACAGTTAGCAGTTTTTCTGTCCTGGCACTGTTCCTTGTCACATTTGGGAAACACATACATGTGGCATAAGACTTCCAAAGATGGACTGAATTGAATTATAAGATCTGCAGGCAACTTTATAAAGGAGTAAAGAAGCAAGTAACGGGTAGGTAAGTTGTCATGCACACCAAAGCACTCACTTGTTTCAAGCCCTGCGACCTGCAAGAGGAAAGAAGTACACAGAAAGGCAACACTGAGGTTAGCCTTCGTTAGCACTGAATTGTTGGGGTGTTCTAACTGAATGCAAAGCATACAGGGGGTGGGGCCCTGGGTACAGTGGATTTCTTTCTTCTGTCAGATTAAAGAATGTGGCAGAAACATGAGGGAACAGCTTCATAGGGGGAGCAGGGAGTTAAACTTCTGTAAATACATGAACTGTAGACATTCTCAAAAAACATTCCTTGAAATAATGCATTAACATGCAGTACCACTAATAGGAGACAGGGTTGGGTTTGTTTTCCCACTGGAATTAATTTTGCTTGATTTAAGAGCTGCAAAAAAAATTTCTCTGAAATCTGCCCGGCTTTCAGCCACTATGTAAAACAACATCTTTATTAAAAATAAACAAACAAAGAAAAACCACCACAAAACAAACCACCACAACCAGAATTCTTCTTCACTCTCCATTAAGTGAAAAAACAATGTCTCCAGTTATTTGATGTTCAGTGTTAGTAACTGTGAAAATAATTGTCATGACATATTTTCAGTTGCAGTATTTTCTATGCTGGTATTATGGGAGGGAGGGAGGGAATAGCTTGATGTGTATATTTCTTTTTAATCAAGTGCAATAGTTGATGTAGAAGTTGTGAAGACCTTATTCTGAGGAAAGGGAGTGGGTGAGAGGAAGGCAGGGAAGAACTTTGGCATTTTACCACAATCAGATAAACAGTGAATTAGTTACTGTTTGTGGCTTCAGGAACTGAAGAAAGGACAGAATTTACTTAATAAATAATGATATAACTCAGCATTTAGAAAATTCAATTAAAATACTTACAAATATTTTAAGAATTCTTTATATGTGCTACGTCTTTGAACAGAGAATTAGGAAGGACTGTGCTGGTTTGAAGTCGCTGGAAATGGATCAGGTCAGGCACACCCATGTTATCCTAACCCAGCCCTACCTCATCTTCAGAGGGAAGAGGGAAACCAAAACTAAACAAAGAGCCCAGACAAGACCAACAACTGGTTCTGGTCCTAAGAATGCTGTGACTGTCCATGGTGTTTTCTTGCCATCTATATTACAATTGTCATTCTTCACTTCAGCTTGCACAGCCAACTTCTGTATTGGCCTCTTGAGAAAATAGTTAGTTTAGCATTTTATTAAATGGGTTCAGAAGGGTAGATGTGCAAGAAAGGAACACCATGTGTTAATAATGTTTACGTAAGAGAAACTCCTTTACCTATTGCATGGTTATATGTTTCAATAATCCTCCCAGTAGTAGTTTATGTAGTTGAGATGTTACATCAGGTAGCCTTAAGGACAGGCAAAAGGTTAGTATTTTTCTTATAACAAAGGATGTTGGTGTGGTACAACCTGGGAACATGAAGGCTTCTGCTCCAAGGGATCCTATTACAATTCTGGAAGATGACCTCAGTGCAAAATGAGGATAGAGTCTAAAATCGATGGCTCTACAAAAGATTGCTCACTGTCTTGATAGAATCTGACTGGGCCCAGATTTGGAACAGGAAGGTCTTGCATTTCCATATTGGCTTTACATCTGGCAGAGGACACAGAAAAAGGCTGCGTAATGTTAGTTATGTAAATTAAAACAACCTAATTGGTGAATGGGTGCATCACTTCTCTAGGTTATTTTCTCTGCTGGATTTAAATCACTGGAGGATGTGACAGACATCAAGAAAATAATAAAAAAAGTAAAGTGAAGGGCAAAAGCCTGCTTTTGAATGAAACTGCTGTAGTTTTGCACAGAGTAAGACTACAGTGCTAGGAGCTCTGCCATGTGGAAGGCCACCCAAGAGGGAGGGAGGCCTCCTATCCCACCTTCACCCTCCCATTTCCTACCTTGTGCTAACACTGGTATGTGGTGAAGTCTTCCATATGCCATGTTAGCTCACTAGACTGGAAGAAAAACCTGGTGAAAGAGGTGGATGGTTCTCCACAGCTAGAGACTTAAAGGGCTGCTAGAGAGGTGTCATGAGTGTGAAGCAGGGATTTTAAGGGAGATGAACCTTTTTCATTTTGTTGCAGTGAATCATGAGCTGCCCCTAAAACTGGGCTCCAGGCAGACTCTATGCAGAATGTTGGGGCAGTTTCAGTGTAGAAAAGTTCTTCCTAGCTTTTTCCTACAGGGAACAGATGCAAATGGCCCCAGGATGTGGTGGGACAGGCTAGCCAGCTGTGTCTATATTTGGGATCAAGAGAAGTCTGGTGTCTGAGCTAGCCAGGGCTGATGCCTCTGCAGTTAGTGTCAATATCAGCATCACTTCCCCCCTTTAGGCTGGGATTATGTATTCTACATATTAGTATGTGTATCTGGCCTGCAGTCTGAGCTCTGCTTCCTGTGAAAGGATGCCTAGGCCTACCCAAAGAATTGCAGTTCTCCTAATGAGAACTCTGTTCAGATTCTCAATCAATTGACCATGTTCTGTCAGGATGCCATTTACTTTTATGTTCTCATACAACACATCAGACATTCTTAGGATACTCCTTACACCTACTCATCATGAGCCTCTAAAACACTCCCACTCAACAAAAAGTTGTCAGACAGTGTCTTTTCTGCTTGGTGCTGCCTTCTAGGCAATTATTCACTTCATTTTGGTAGTAGTTCTCTGATGGAAAAGCCCTTCAATAAGTTGTTAATACCTGTTCTATAGGCTTTTGGCAGCTTTTTATTCAGAGGTTTCTGGAGATTTAATTTCTTATGAAGGTTAGCACAATTTTCCTGATTTCTTCTATTTCAGCATTCAGGACTAAATGTGGTTTCCTCTAAAACTTGCCTAATGGATCCCTCTTCTAGCTTCAACTATAACTCCATTATTGTTGAACATCTAATTAATGATTGGCAGGACTAAACGAGACTCAGTTTAAATTCCTCCTCCTTTCTGCTTTGCATGATATGCATTCATTCAACTTCTCATTTTATTGCACTCCTGTGATTTCTATTTGCTCTGAATTCTTAGAGAGGCACTAAAAAATTTCACTGCATTTTAGTTGAATATCAAAATGTTTGTGTTATGCAGTGCCTCTGCTGCAGGACATCTATCAATATAGATCTGATGTCTGCACTCCAGGAAGGATATTTAAAAGCCAATGGTTTTCTTTGAACAAATCATGACTGCTTATCTGGGGAATAGAAATTCAATAGGTGAAGACAATTTACTGTAGGAAAGATACGTGATCCACTGACCAGAAGTTGAAGCTAGACAAATCCAATGTAAGCATAAGCTTCAGTTTTGCAATCATAAGGGTTGCCAGCTAATTATTAGCTACTGAATAACATAATAAACAAGAACTCCAACATTTGAAATTGAATCAGTTCAGGCTTATGTTTGATACAAAGTTAACTGCATAATAACAACTACTGCTTTCTGAAATCAAAATCATTGAACAAGAAATTCAGGAAAGAAAAAAGAAAACATAGAAGCTTGTGGTTCATTTAGAAGGTACGAGAGCAGGTTTTCTTGTTTGTTTTCGTTTTGGGAAACCAGGTCCCTTTCCACTGTGATAGAGACATTTTACTTCTGGATTCAACGATACAACAGAAGGTAAACACAGATTATTGTAATTAAACACTTTAATTTTGATAACAGAATTTAATCCCTTCTGAAAGTCCACCTGGGACTAGCAATCAGGCAAATTTATTCTCTACTTTTTTTAATCAAAGAAATATTTATCTGCTTTCTTCACTCACCATCATGCCAGAATATGCCCTTTAATTATATTGCTTCCCTTTAAAGTACAGGGGATTATAAAGAGCTTGTTTTCAGATAAAATTGGAATGGTCTCTCTGATGCTAATCCTGCACAAAGTATCAGACAATTTTACATTGCAACAGTGAAAGACTAAGAAAAGTTTTATAGTCAATGAAATTGCTTATTTTCCCTGAAAAAGCCAACTGAGATGATGCTGTATATAAGGACTGCATGAGGCCAAGTCACACTGTCTTGTACAGTTGATTTGCTGTACGTTTAGCATATTAAGTTGTACTGTTGTTGGAAAGTTTTGCACAAAGCCACCTTTCCTTTTTACCCAGGGAACCTGGGTCTGGTAGTATCAAGGTGTACCAAAAATTGTCTGCTTTTGTTGACTAAAGTTAATTGTCTTGGTGTGTGACCTGCAATGTTTCTCATACTATTTCCATTTTGTGCAGCACTGTGGAAAGATGCAACTACAAAAATGTAATTTTTGTATATTTGGTTGTGTAGTCATGACTGCCTCTAAGGTGCCATTAACATTTTTTAAAATAAAAATATTTACAGTTATTTGATGAAGAATATCGTCTCTTAAACTTTGTCTGATCACTCAAACCCCTATCAGTTTTCCTTTCTCAGTAACAAATTATTCAATTGACAACGATAAAGTTAACCCATTGAGCACAAGGCCCAGTTTTAACATACTCACAAATCTGAGCATTCTGCTCTGCTGCAGTTTTGACCAAAACCTGTTGAGTTTCACTTACAGTTGTGACATGGCAAAGCTGCAAACATCAAACTAGGTATGATCATTGCTTTTATTCAAAGCTTGTGTGAAATTTGCTATGCAAATGTTGTGCTATTGTGCCTAACAGCTGGACTCACTGCAAACTTTTTTTTTAAACTTAGAAACTTAAGATGTATTTTTATATTATTGTCAGAAACCTTGGTCACATGTGCCAAAAATGTAACTTAATGTAGCTGACATAAAGCAAAATGCTTGCATTTATTTTTCATAAAGCAGAGGTCTTGTCAGCTGGCACTGGCAGCCATTGGAAATGATGTTATTTTTATTCCAAGAACAGAGCAGAAACAGTGCCATAACAGACTGCTTTGCAATCACACCATACTTCCTATTTTCTACTATTTGAAGAAATGGCATACAGGGGCTCCTGTGTCACCTGCAGACTTTCCAAGGTCTTGTCATGCTGAGTTTCACACAGGTTCTTGGAACTTGTTCTATATTAAGACTAGCCCCGTTCACAAACAGCAGGTTCTCTCACAATCTAATGATTTTGCTGATTTCTGGCATGGGCTGAATAATCCCTGCTAACCAGGCAAACCAGACATAAAAAAAATGCACCTTACTCATCATCAGTTCTCTCAGTTGCTTAAAACTCTGGCTTTGGAGAGTGCATAACACACCCTGGTAACTGCTTTAACACCCAAAATTAGAAAGGCAGAGAGTAAAATACAACAGTTTTGTTTAACAGCACAGAAAGAGAAGTGTCACATGTCACCAAGAAGAGCCGCTGTGCCGTGTTAGCCACGACTGGATGAGACAAATAATCCTTACCAGCAGTGTACTCTGAAAATATTTCATGTTGGTCCCCCAAATAACTCCAAGAACCAAAGCTGTGTGACTGTGCCAGAAACCACCTGAAGGCACCCAAGACTTCATCTGCTATTACGCTGCAATTCATTTTGCAACACCCAGAACTGCTCTGAACTGGCCGGTTGAGGCAGTGCTAGCAGAGCAGTTTATAAACTTAGTGTTAAATTCTTCCTGAATGTGTGTGCTTATTTCTCTGCTTGTGCTGCTGCAGAAGGTGCAGCAGTCACTTGGCAGGTTCTGCCTCTCCTGGCAACTGGCACTGCATTGATGTAATTGAAAGGAGAAATTTTCACACTGTATCCTCCTCAGTTCCTGTTTGGATTGTGACTTAGGTGACAACTCATTCGTTTTGTGAAGTTGCCTAGTGGATCGATGCTATGTCACCTTTTATGTGTAGCCTACCAGATTCAGACACAAGTAAAGTGGAGAGGCTGAACTACCAGACAGCCTCTCATGGGGTTCTGCAGGACTCCATCCTCTGCCCAGTTCTCTTCAACTTAATTAACAACTCGGATGCAGGACTCAAAGGAATGCTAATAAGTTGATCAATGGCATTAAACCGGGAGGAGCTGTCAACTCCCTCGAGGGCAGAGAGGCCCTGCAGAGAGACCTTGACAAATTAGAGATGGTCAATCACCAACCAAATGAAGCTTAACATGGGCAGGTGTCAGATTCTGCACCTGGGACAGGGCAATCCTGGTTGTGTGTATAGACTGGGGAATGAGAGGCAGCACTGTGGAAAGGGAGCTGGGGGTCCTGGTCAATGGCAAGTTGAACGTGAGCCAGCAGTGCCCTGGCAGCCAGGAGGGCCAACCTGGGGTGTCCTGGGGGGCATCGGGCACAGCATCACCAGCCGGGCAAGGGAGGGGATTGTCCTGCTCTGCTCTGCACTGGGGAGGCCTCACCTCGAGTGCTGGGGGCAGGTCTGGGTGCCACAATATAAAAGAGACATTAAAATATTAGAGAGCATCCAAAGGAGAACTGTGAGGATGGTGAAGGGGCTAGAAGGCCAGCCTTATGAAGAGCAGCTGAGAACACTTGGTCTGTTCAGCCTGGAGGAGACACCTCACAGCAGTCTGCAACTTCCTCGTGAGGGGAAGTGGAGGGGTAGGCACTGATCGCTTCACTCCTGTGACCAGCAACAGGACTTGAGGTGATGGCATGAAACTGAGTCTGGGGAGGTTTAGGTTGGATATCAGGAAAATGTTTTTCATTAAAAGGGTGGTTGAGCACTGGAACAGATCCCCAGGGAAGTGGTCACAGCACCAAGCCTAACAGAGTTCAAGGAGAGTTTGGAAAACCCTCTCAGGCATATGATGTGACTCTTGGGCTGTCTTGTGCAGGGCCAGGAGTAGGACTTGATGATCCTGATGAGTCTCTTTCAAGTCAGCATATTCTGCGATTCTATGATACCTACCTTAGGACAAGCTTGAAGCTGGCCAGTGCTGAGCTTCTGAAAGGAGCACAGACATGCTTTTGACAGAAACTTTAGGAATTGAGCTTGCATTTGATGTAGTCATGATCCCTTCAATTGCTGACTGTGTGGTTCTACCCACCTGTGTGTGTAAATTTGGAACAACTCTTTAGTTATTGTGGCTAGAATGGAATCAATTTAATGAAAATAAAAGTACTGTCAGGACTGAAGCCTGTAATATATGAAAACAATATACATACATGGAAAAAACCTTTGTAGCCTAATAAATTCCCTTTACATTTTTCTGTCGAATACCATTTTAATGAGTTGGTACCATACAGGAAAACATCCCTTTCCTCTGTAGTCATAGACACTTGGTGATAAAGACACAGAAGATCAGCATGAGATACTGTACCTCCAGGCTGGACAGAGAAGTAGAGAACACAATGCCTGTGTGGTCAGCAGTCCCATACAACTCATTTGGCTGAGTAATATCTGAATAAACTACCCTAGGCTTTATATCCACTGATGTCCTCTGGGCTAAAAATTGTACTCTGGTCTTACTGAGATTAATGGTAAAAAAACCCTCTGAGTTTAACTCGGCAAGACTCTTATTGCAGCACTATGGCACTTAAAAGCAATTCTGTCTTTTGACTTTGTAATGCCAAAAATATTAATTTTCTGAGGCAATCTACCCACAACAATGTATGGTTTTAAGTCTCTACCACAAATAGCACACTACTTAGTCACAGACAACTCTGCCACAATTGTATGGGACAGTGAAACTATTTGGATGCTTTCAGGATCTGCTGACTCAGATGCTGAACAGAGCTTGTACTCCCAACACTAATTCCCCACTTGGCCTCTATCCTGCCAGGTTGGATTCAGGTCAAGGTGACATAGACTAAGCATGGATTAAACTACAGGTACGACCAGCAGCATGTGTACATAACAACAAAACCTCCTCTAAAGATACACTACTGGGCTACAGGAGCTTGAGGATTTATTTAATCTAGAAACTATTTTCAGCTTGCTCAACTGAGGCAGCAAAGAAGTTTAAATGAGCTTTCAAACTCAATACTTTTTCTGACCATACTTACACAGTACGTTCCTCCAAAGAGTGTATCTGCAAAATGCATTGAAATGTTTTCCTGGGCTTCTCTACATACTTTACAGATCTTTATACGTTGCTTTCTTTGTGTGAGGATGAACCTTGCTGTTCTGTGAAATGCTGATCTATCCAGAACTAATATAATATGACATTTAAAGAGTCACAAACAATTTCTAATACTGTTGATCAAAAACTGTAAGATCTCTAAATGAAATCTCTTTACTTTTACTCATGAACTTCAAGTGTCCCTTAAAGAGACTTTACTTATTTTTAATTTTTTAAAATGAACTACGGAGACCTGTAGCTGCATAAATTTCTACTTTTACAAAAAAATCTGCCTGTGTTATGGGAGATGTTTCAAAAAGGGGAGCTTGCCACTGTTGGAAAAATCCATTTTTTAATAAAGGTGTTATACATATTTCCTTTAGGTACTGAGTTAAAAGAGAAAGCAAACAAACCAACCCTAGTATGAGGTTCCCCTTTCTCCCCAACAGGGTGGCTTCATATTTACTTCTCCTTCATTTTTCCCCCCATATTTGTCTTGTAATATTTAAAGTCTTAATTTCCTAACTGTTTCTGCCTCTTGCTGTCCAGATCCGCCTCGATTGACCCTCTTTTCTCTCTGCTCTGTGCATTAGCCCCAATTCTATTCCTGTAAGCGCTGCTTCCTATTCCTCCTTCCTTCAGCCATTTCCTCCTTCCTTCAGCCATTTCCTCCTTGTGCCCTCGAACTCCATCTTGATTCTTGCTTTTTCTCTCTTTCCTGGTACTCTGCAAGATTCCTATCTGAGTCACTACAGCAGCTCTCCTTCTAAAGCCAGCAGAGGTAGGACGGTCACTGTGACAAAGAAGAGCCCCATTACCACCCACACTTCAGAAACACTGGCCATCAGTGAGTAACTGGAATTGCCTGACTCAGTGGGTCTTGGAAGGAAACAAGGACACTTCTCTGATCAGTGTGAAAAACATGGAGGCAAAAATAAAGTACCACAGTTTCCACTATCTTGAGTTATCCTCTTAGAAGATTACACACTGGAAATACTTACACAATAATTATTCCATAAATTAGCTGGCAAGGGACACCCAACCCTGTCTGTTGATTTTAGTTACCTAAATAATTTTAGATTTTGTAGATTTTTTGCTATATCCCCTGCAGAGCTCACACTGCGTGATCTAGATTCTTGGTGTCATGTTTCTCACATAAATGAATCGTTTTTCAATAGATTATAGCTACGTAATCCTGCTATGAACAGACACTAATAGAACTAAAGAAAAAATCTGTGCCATTCTACCATTCCTGTTAATGCAACTGTAAAGGGGAGAAAGACTTCTCTTTGACCTTAGTTAGCATTAGCATTTGTAGAGCTGATAGTGGGGGGAAAAAAAAAAAGCAAACTGGATACAGAAAGTGAGAATGCAACTTCATAATACTTTATAGAAAGATTTTTTTTTTGCTTTGTAAACTTGTGTTTATATCTATGGCTTTTTATTTGCATCTTTTTAACCAAAATCTGTTTTGAATAAAAATGAAATTTTAATTCATTGCAGAGCCTTGTGGTGTTATTTATTTCCCCATGGGTGTACATTGGTATAGATGGAATACTGTTGGTGTATCACTCCTAACATTGCAACAAGTGCAACCTACATGAAAACCTGCACAGCGACATCGGTCTGCACAGTCGGGCTGACAGGAAAGCACTAAACTCTCGCCATTGTAGCTGTGGAAATCAGTGATGTTTTAGACACAATTAGCTTGCAGCCACCTCTGGGGAGTGACTGCAGCTGTAATCTCCAGCTGCTGGCAAATGTGACATTTGGGTTGTCTGTTTGTTTGTTTACTTTTTCTTTGGGTATGTGTGTGTGTCATCACTAATACCCACCTTCTAATATACTAATTGAAAACAATTTTAATCCTTATTAAGGCGCTGTTATCTTTATTAGAGGAATACCAATACCGATCAGGACATTCAATCTCTTGCTTTAGTCAAAGAGATTTTAGAGGGAAAATGAGGATGTTTACGAGAAGATGGTGTTCACAGTATTTGAGCTGCTTGTAGCAGCCTATCTCTGGCCCAGAGCAGCGGCCCGCACCGCGGCCGCCCGCCCAAGGCTCTCCGGGACTGGGCCCGCCCGCCATTGCCGCGCCCGCCCGCCATTGCCGCGCCCGCCCGCCATTGCCGCGCCCGCCCGCCATTGCCGCGCCCGCCCGCCATTGCCGCGCCCGCCCGCCATTGCCGCGCCCGCCCGTCTCCCCGGCAACGCTCCCAGCGTGCCCCGCGTTCCCCGGGCCCCGGCGGGCGGCGCCGCCGGCGGGAGGTGAGAGGCGCCATTTTTAAATCGCTCGGGCCGGCGGCAGCCACGCCTGGCCGGGCTGTGGGGGGTTTCCGCTGTGTGAGGAGGAGCCAGGGTGTGAGGAGGACCGGGCTGTGAGGGAGAGCCGGGGTGTGAGCGGGGCCGGGGTGTGAGCGGGGCCAGCCTGGCCGCGGCCCTTCTGTGGGCGTGGGGCCGCACCTCTTGGCGAACGGGCGGGGAGGCCCCCCGGCCCCTGCCCGGGCCCCTCGCGCGCTGGCCCGGGCCGTTGTCACCGCGCAGTCGGGGCGGGAGATCCCAGCGCTCCTCCGTGCCCGCTGTGCCGCCTCCGGGAACGGCCTGTTGCGGCCTCTGTGGCCTGCTGCGTTCGGGGTCGCCTGGCACAGTTCAGGGGCAGGAGGAGCCCGCTCGCTGTAGGCTTTCAAGTGTTTACGCTTGTCTGCTTTGCTTTTCACCAGCGATCCTCAGCCACGTGCGCTGTGAGGATAATGATTATTTTCCTGTGCTTCTGGATGTGCGTCTGCCGTGTTAGTGTTGTGCCTCTGACCGAGCTCCTACGTCCATAAGTCAAAAAAATTAACAGTGAAAAGGTCGTGGTGACTTAAGTAGCTTGCTTGGCCTCTCGCTCGATCTTCGTCCAGACTGTAGAGTGTATATAAAATCATGTTTCTGCCTACGGGAGGTGTGGGATACGTATACTAATATGAAACCTATGCCCTGCCTGAACATCTCGATTTTTGAGTCAATATGAAAGGGGAGTGATTTTTCAGAAGAGTTTTGGTTGTAGAAGTATAGAAATATTTGCAAAAAGCAGCCATTTGTATGCCCGAGTAGAACTTTGAATGAGATTTTAGTGAGCAAAAGTTTGTGTGTTTGAAGGTTTCTTGCCATGAAAAAAACAGTGGAAAACACACGTGGCGTGTGTAGATGGGCTGCTCTTGAGTACAGCTCAATTTACCAGCTGTAGCTCCTATTCAAAATTCAGTTTGATCAGTAACTGATCAGTTTCTGTCAGTTTCACTTGGTAGTGTCTGGCTAAAGCACAAATTTTAACTCTGAGCTAAGAGAGAACCCTGTTTGTTGTTTTTTACCTAATAAATAACCGGATCTGTAGTATAAAACAGAAACTGAAAGGGTGGTACTGTGTGCCATGTGTAGGGATGAACACTGCAGTAATATATAGTTAATTGTTGTTGAAATTTGTACTTTGAGTAGTGAGTGTTGTGGAGGGAGTGATAGTAGCTTGCATGAGAGTGATGTCTTCTGTAATACAGATGTTCTCCAAATTTCTGCACTTAGGTGCACAGATGTATTAAGTGGTTTTTTTCACTGGATTCTCTACACTAATATCTGACCAGTGTCTAACTTATGGAACTTTCTAGCCCTACTGTTAATATGCAGTGTGCTGTCACATTTCTCAAATTACGTAGAAGGGGGTTTGGGGTTTTTTTGATACACACTTGGTGTTCTCGAGAAGTCTGATCTCTTATGAGTGTGTTGTGTAGCTCTTTAAGATAGGCTTTGTTTCACTGAATTGTGACTGTCTAAAATCTGGGTATCTAGTCCAAGGCTGTGATTTTGTGAACATCTGAGCTCCGTGCTGTGCCAGCTCTCTGCTCCTGAAAGGAGAAAGGCTTGTTCCTCCTCCTGTCTGTTTACTTGGCTCTTTGTTCCTTTCCCCTAGTCCGTACCAGCTGCCCACTTTCACTGATGATGTCGCTTGCTGGATTTTTCCATGAGCTCTTGTGACTCACTGACCTCACAGAAGAACTATTGAGTGTTTTCTGCTTGTTTGAGTGTGTTGGCTTCTTGAGTTAAAACAGTTCTTGACGGGGTCTGATGAATGACAAACAGGAATGGGGATAAAGAAATGAGGAGTGGAACCTCCTGTTCCTGGTGACAGTGAGCTCTTGTGCTGGATTACACTTTTTCATTAGTTCATTATCTGGTCTTACTGTAGACTCTTGAGCAGGGATGAGAAGGGGGTGGTGTTTGAAGAGTTGCTTTCATGAGCCTGTGCTTTCTTTGAGTTTGTCACTCTTTAAGGCAAATAGTTCATTGTTTCACAAGATCTTGGTTAATTCAATTAGAAAAAAAGAAAGAGCAAATAAAGAGGTCTGGAGCTGTGGCAGAAGCAGGCAGAGGAATTAGACCATACGTTGTGTGAAGAAGCTCTTTGACTTCCACAGATTTTACTGAGAGTTTTACTGCTTGAGCAAAACATGGCACAAGGCTAAACACTGTTAGTTTTTTCATCAGTAGTTGCAAAATTATATTTATTGTATCCTCTAGCTGTTTAAAACAGTGTTCAAACACGGTAAATTTAAGTGGTTTAAGTGTGGCTATGGTATGGAAAAGAGAGCCATGAGTGAGTTATGTATGGCACTCAGGGGAATTACCAATACATGGTGCAGCCATGTCATTTGGTTATGCCAGGTGAGCAAGAAGGAAGCCTTGCTGTTGTAAATGAAGTACCATAAAAACTAATATAAGGAAATAAAATTATATTGATATCATCATATTTTTCTCTAAATGCAAGTATTCTCTCTATTTTAAGAGCTCTTAGCAAACAAAAAGTTAAAATACTATAGCTGAAAAGTCTTGCTAAAGGAAAGCCCTCTCATGATGCGCAGCTCTAAAGAGGGGAAATGTATAGTAGGAACTTCAGCAATGTTTCTCACTTTAGGAGAAGAAATAATTGGAGAAAAAAGGCAAAACAAAGGTGATTCTTAGAAATGTAATTGATTTGCTTCACTTACCTATTCTACAGTAAGTATTGGTGTTTTACCTACAGAGCATGCTTTTCCTAGGTTTCAGGACTCTGCACCAATACTTTTATATTTATACGTGTGGAAAATTATGTTAAAGTTTCATAGTATGAATTTGGAGCAACTAATACAAATTTGCAGTTTGTTAGCTTGATAAAATTTGGTAAATATGTAGGTGTAGAATTAAGCTTAGATATAGCTTAGGTGTAGAATTAAGCTTTAGTTTCTTTAAAGTATGTTTTATGCTTCTCTACTTCTTGAACGCATCTCCAAGAGAGAAAGAACCTAGTGTTCTTTTAAAGTATTTCTCAAAAATTATGGGTGTAGTCTTTGTGTAATTTTGAAGATTATTTAAGGTCTGTTCACTGACTGTGAGCAAGTACTGTTAGCCATTAGCACAGAAGAGATTCTGGTTGGTAATACACTTAGAGTATTTGTATCCCTGAATGTGGTTGACTATTGACAGTTTACTGCTAGAAGTTATTTGAAGTGATGTGGGGAAAAGAACCCCAAAACAACAAAAAATTTTTTTGCCTGTAAGAATGTGAATAGGTTAAATATTACAAATTGCTCTTTGTGTTTTCGAGGAAAGAGCTCTCACGAAGTAATGAAATCGCTGTTGTGTTTCAGTTGTCACCAGGAATGCAAATCACGACATTTGCCGCTAGATGTCCCTGCAAGCCAAAATAGTTTTGTTTCCTTAAATACAGCTTAGGTTTTTGCAGTCTGGAGCCTTGTTTTGTCAACTGTAATTATCTCCCTCTCTTTTCTCGGTTTATCTTTTTCATGAAATCTTCATGCATATGAATACATGGCCAGGTGTGTGTCTTGCTTCATAATTTTTGCACTTTTTGATAGTAGCAAGAGCTGTGAGGAAAGAATATACTTCTCACCTGCAGCAGCTTGGAATAGAAAGTACAAAAGGCTGTGTTTCAGCTTATCTTGTGGCTGACGTGCTCTCAGAAAACGTCGTGTTTTCTTGGTGTCTTTGACTTTATATCCATTTTGCCAGTTCAGAAATACTTCTTACTCAAGTAAGCAGCAGGATTCAGACTCAACTTTAAATGGTGTGTTCCTAATTCTGAGCTTTGGCTTACAGTTTGATAGTTACATTTAGTATCTGTAGCATACGAAAGCAAAGACTTGAGATGGAGAAAAGTCCTGTTGCCTTGTTATTGTTGGGGGTTTTTTGTTGTTGGTTTGATTTGTTCTTTTTGTTAGTGTGGGGTTTTTTTGTTTGTTTTTAATAGTGATCATGTTAACCCTGGTGATATGCTTAGAAATTCTTAGGGACATGCTGCCTTGAATTTTCTCTGTATACCAGAGCTTTCTGTCCTCTCATGTGATTTATTGTCCTTAGCATCACTGACCTGTTCTCCTCATCCAGCTGCTGGTTTAACAATTGAAAATGTCTTTATATTGAGTTTGAAACTTGCTGTTGTCCTTTGTTTCTCAACAGCCGACAAAATTCAGGGATGAAAAAGAGATTGTATTGATTAGAAGGTTCTTCAGAACTTATGAATATTTGAAATTGGTTGTGTATATAGGACAGTCATGGAGGAGAATGTTCTTTATTCTGATTTCTTCCTCTTCATTCTCTCAGCAAATTTGGGTAAAGCAGAATATGAAGTTGCTGTTGTTGCTTTGCCTAGACTAGTGTTATAAGTGGTAGATTTTTCTCTGACCTTTTCCCATTTTAACAATGGAGGAAGAAAAAATGGGAAAGAAAGTCTTACATTTAAGTTTTCTTGACATTATCATGTCTTAGTGGAATGGGTGTTACTTTCCTGTATGGAAGACAGATTTTCCTCTTGCTTATAGTTCAGGGGTTTATAAAATCAAATTGTAAGTGTTTAAGATACATCCATGAAGGAGTGCCATAGTAGAAAACATACATGCGACTGTGCATCTAAAGAAGGTGAGGTATTTGTAGTGATGGTAGAGATTTAACATTGTTTCTGTTTGAGTTTTACTTTGTACAAAGGTACACTTTGCATGCTGCAGACCTGGAGTTCTTAGGCATCAGTCCAGCTATGCAAAAAGCTAAAATGACAGTAGTTGGTTTCAAAGCTTTGTAACTTCCCTAAAATTCAGTTACAGTCCTCCTTCTCCCAGATCCTGTAGAAATGTCAGTAATGATCAGATTAATACCCATTGCTTCAAATATCAAAAAGCACTAATGGGGTGTATTAGAATACTTATTTCTCTGCAACTTAGATTTGCAGCTTTCCTCACACCAATCTGATATTATCACATTTTGCAAAACTCTTTCTGGAAAGGTCACAAGAAACCACAAGATAAGCTTTGAAAATAAGGAAGTGACATGTATCAATTACATATTTCAGGACTGAACTGTGGGCAGGTGTCTTCCAGGCTGTCCCTGACACCTTAACTCTTCTCCAGAGAGGGCTTGATAGGAATTCAATACAGAATTATCTGCTTTTCTTCCAGCTGAAAAAGTGGGTATTGAGTAATACAACCTGTTAGGATAGTGTGACAATCTTTGACTTTAATAACTAGTAAGAAAAGCTGTATGTGTCTGCTGTCTGTGGCCTCTGCTTGAACTCTGATTAACAAGGCGTAATTAGGGCATCATAGTTGGAGTCTCAGTGTATAGCATAACATATAATATATAAGTGAACATAACATATAAGTGAAAATAACATTTAATGTAATCTGTCAGATAGTAGTGCTTGTTCTTATTTTGTATTGACTCAAATGACCTTCACGTTTAAGTGTATTCTATGTCCCTGGAAGGGCTATTACTTCTAAGGGCAGGCTGCATGAACAGAGAAGAGTTGCACTTTCAGTAAAAGTTTCTAATCTGAGTTACAGCAGAACCAGGATTCTTCTGTACTTAAAGCAAAAGCAGTATGTGAAACCTTTGAATTGTGAATGTATTTGAATGCTAATTACATGTCCTTGTATTTGTTCAGGTGTCTTGATCTTCTAAGATGTCAGCGGAAGGAGTGGATGGTCTTGTAGATTAGTTATACATTTATCTTATCCATACTCATTGTGAACAGTCATCATAAAATGGATGGTTTGGGCAGTCTCCTTCCTCCTGTTGGTGAAAATGGTGATGCAGCTAATTCACAAGAAATACTAAAACTCTTGATGGATGAAAAAATGCGAAGTGAATACCATAAAGCAAATTATCAAACTGTAAGGGCAGAACATCTAAGGTACATCAATTTAAACAAGGTTCTCTCTTTGAGCTGTTAAAAGGTGAAGCTAAATGTTGGAAGGGATTTATTTGTATGTGTGTTGTGGGTCAGCTATTTCTGTGTGTAAGGACAGATTTGAGTGTTGTTCATATTAGAAAATAAACAATTCAAAGTACCTTTAAGACATTGCAGATGATGTTTCTGCAGTACTTTTTATACTTGTAAATACGGGATAACTTTTCAATGTATTACAGGAAGAGAATATTAATAGCTTAGTTCTTATTTGATGTTCAGATGTTTGCTTCTGTGTGTGAGTCTTTTGAGCTTTAAGGTCTAATTTTAAAAGGTGACTATAAAGTAAATATGCATTTTATCTTTCAGATTACAAGAGGATTATACCAAATCACAAGATGAACTGAAACGGTTGTTGGTTGAAAAACAGACTGTACATGACAAATTTCAGCAGCTTATTAGTGAATATCAAGATCAGTTGCTGGGTAAAACACAAGAGCTGGAACAAGTGAGGATGCAGGTAAGATAATTTACTGGAAGGACTTAGTATGTATTTTTATCCTGTAGTAGGACCATGCATATTTTTCTCTTAATGCAGTGTGTATATAGCCAGCTTGGATATATTTCAGGTATGTTGAAATCCACCCAATCCAAATAATGATTCTTCTCTAGAGTGACTATGGGTTGAAATTACTGTTTCCTTGTTTAACTGAATCATCTAAATCCTGTTGTTAGGTGCTGTGTAAGACCCCCAGTCTCTATCTGTGCATGCTCTGCTGTTAAGGGGAGAATCATCTGCCTTGGAGGGTAACTTAGGTGCCTAAACCTGTTAGGATGAGTGACTAGAAAAATAGGTATTTGTTTCTCTTCACGATGACAGCTTTCTTCTTTCTTTCTTTTTCTTAAAAAATCCCAAACAAAATTCAAACAAAAATGCTCCTCAACATTTAAGATAACTTGGATGACGCTCTATGTAACTGCTTGTTTCCTTAAACTAATGCAGGACATGTTCTTAGAAAACAAATACAGCCTCTAATCAAAGGATCCCAGACTCTGAATGGAGGAGATGCACCTCAGTACCATAATTAGAACTAGTTCCAGGGACTTCAGGGTACAGATAAGTGAAAGAAAAGTAGAATAAATTAGAATATGTCACAGTTGTGGATGAAATTTTTTGTTTTAAACTCTGCTTCTTGGTAGATAGTTTGCTGTGTGAACCATACCAAGAAATTTTAACAAAATACCATACAGAATGGAGTTTAAGGCAAGGACTCTTTCCTGATGTTTTTTTCATTCAGACCAGTACCACATATCCATTGGAGAACACACATCTAATGTGTTTTGCAAATAATTGTTTGGTGTTGCTCATTTTGATCTTTTGGGGTTGCTTCACTTACTGTTTAAGTTTTTCTAGACACTCATTCTTTATCTTTAATGTGAGACTGCTTTTCCTTCCCCCATCCCCCACAAAGGAGATAAATCTCCTGGCAATTCAGCCTGAAATTTGCATTGCTTTTACCAATAACTACTGATATTCTAAATGCTTCTGTTATCTTCCAGAATATTTTTAGTTCACTAATATGTTTTTTTGCTTCTGTAACTACTATTGAAATTTCTTTAGAAAAGCCTAGAAAATCAAGTAGAATTCCTAAAATCATATTTGAAATACTTTATTCCTGGCTATGTGACCTATCACAGTGTAAATAACTGAATATGACTAATTACCTGTGATACTT
Source organism: Corvus kubaryi (assembly GCF_017639235.1). Classification (NCBI taxonomy): domain Eukaryota; kingdom Metazoa; phylum Chordata; class Aves; order Passeriformes; family Corvidae; genus Corvus; species Corvus kubaryi. Next base: position 713,423 of record NW_024580664.1, on the reverse strand, counting down.
TTCTGTTTTAAGGTGCTAACTCCTCAAAAATTAGAACTGTTAAAAGCAAAAATATACGAGGAATTGGAGTCTCCTATGAGGGAGCGTTATCAGAAGCTAGAAAATGTAAGTCATAAGTATTGAAATTCTATTTCATGATTGCTGCTTTATAGTTATTCCTAAAACCTTAGGAAATTAAAACTGAAAGGGGAGCAAAGTATGACATTATTTGTGTGGTACTGTTGTCCCAGGGAAGGATGAAATCATGGAAGAGGGAGGAGGCAGCATTCAGTTCATCAAAGATAACTTGTGAAACAATAGGAACATTGCATGGACATTTGAAGGAAATAAATTTGAAAACTTTTAATTGATTTTTTGGTTTTTTTGGTCTGACTTAGGAAGTAGAAAAATACAGAACACTATATAACAAACTTCGTTATGAACATACCTTTCTGAAATCAGAATTTGAACATCAAAAGGAAGAACATGCACATATTTTAGAAGAGAAGAAAATAAAATATGAGGCTGAGGTACGTAGAACATTATAGTAGCTTAGAAAACATCTCTGACAAAGCAGCTTGAACATTGTGGAACTGTTGGTACTTGAAGGGTTGTCAGTTTGACACCATTTCATAATGTTTGTTTCTATTCTCTGAATTCTCAAAGCACTTTTGTGACTTAACCTAAGGCTGCCTCTGTAGATTTGTTCAGTGATGGGTTGCAATATTATTTCTGCTATTAAAAGTAAGAATAACTTGCTTTCTGGTAAATGATTGCCAGTATGTTTGCTTAATCCTGTTTTTAATCACATTTGTGATGGAATTTGAGACATGATGCTAATTTGAAATTAATAAATTATCTGAGTAGCCAATGTAAGTTTAGACTTTAAATTACTTACGTGGTAGCTTATCAAGGAAGGTAAGGTATTGTTAATAGCAGATAAGGGTGCATTTTGCAATGTACCTGTCATGATCCTAGTTTGGATCATGATGGTGATAATCGAAAGGATACTGAAAACTGGTTAACTTTCAATTATATTAGCTCTTGAAGAAACTATTCATTAATTTCTTCAGACTTTCAAAAGTGTATGTAGCTAAATAAATTGCCAGCTTATTTATGTTTTAAATACATACAGCATTGTAAATGAGTTGCAGATGTCATTTGCATATCCATTTAAGTATTTGTCTGGAAGCATATATTCCAAGATGCCAGATTTGAATGTATTACTCCAAACATCAGACACAAATCAAAGCAATTGTCACTTTCAAAATCAATCCAAGTTTGCAAATGCAGTGCATTAAAAACAGAACAGTTGTCCTTCCTGGAGCTAAACCCACATGCTGCTTTACAGCCTGCCTCTCTCATGGGCTTGTTGAGTTTATGCTAGTCCTGCAGCTAATTAGCAGACTTACACAGAATGAAACTACCTTGAGCCCAGGGCACAGTGTGATCTGGTTTCTCTCAAGGGCTTTTTAACATTCCATGTCATTTAGCACAAGGAGGCTATAAAAACATCCTAATTCTTAAATGATGGCTTGGGCATATCATGCAATTGAATCTCCTCATAAAAGGCATTTCGAGGGCTTTTGCTGCAGAAATTGGGTTTGTTCAAAGAGAATGCTGGTGAAACTTTTAAAGGACTGCTGCAGATCAGAGTTTGGACTAGTCTCCAAATATGGAGAGAATGCTTACATACCTTTCTTTCTCACTCTTTTGCCCTCAGTATTATATTCAATCCATGTAACTTGTTTTGAAACATAACAATCTATGTATTTATATGTTTGTTAATTACAGTCTCCAGATTAGTTTGTACCTTTTGTACTACTGTGTAAAAGAGAGTTGGGGGTTTTGTTGTTGTTATTGGGTTTTGGTTTGGAGTTTTGGGGTTTTTTGGGGTTTTTTTGATTTGTTATCTGTTGGGGCCTAGTCATGTTGGCTGTCTGGAGTTATTAGCAGAATTGAGTTCTGTTGTAATGACAAAATAGTGGAATCATAGGGTAAATTGGAATAGACTTTCTAGTCCAAAATCCTGCTTAAAATATTGAAGTGTAATGAGATCAGGTTGCTTGGGACCATATTCAGCCAAGTTTTGAACATCTGCAAGGATGGAGATTTCATAGTTTTTCTGGGCAGACTATTTCAATATTTAACCATCTTCATGGTAAGCTTTTTTCATAATATGTAATTGGAACTTCACATCTTCCAAACTGTGCCTGTTGCCTCTCTTCCCATCACTGTGTATCTTCTCCGAGCTGAAGCTTAGTTCTCTCAGCCTGTCCCTATATGTCATGTTTCCCAACCCTCAGAACATCCTAGTGGCCATCTTAACTTGACACAAACTCCAGGTACAGCTTTACCAGTACTGGAAGGGGGACAAAGGATCACTTCCCTGGATCTGCTAGTTATCCTTCTGCCAGTCTGTCAGGATTCAATTGGCCATCTTTGCTGCAAGGGTACTCTGCTGACTAATGTTCAGCTTATTGTCTACTAGGACCCCCAGATCCTTTTCCATGGAGATACTTCCTAGACAGTTGCTACTGGCCTGTACTGTTGCATTGGGTTACTCCATCCCAGATACATGACTTCCTCCTCTTGTTGAAGAGGACCCAGTTCTGTCCATTCCTTCAGCCTGTCCAGATTCTTCTGGATAGCAGTTCTGCCTTCCAACAGATTGACCATTTCCCCCCAGCTTGGTGTCGTACTCAAGCTTGCTGAAAGTGACTCCATGCCATCATCCATCTTGCTAATGATGACGTCCATCAGTATTGCACTCTGTAGTGTTCTCAAAAAGACCCCACTAGTTATAGGCAGTCAGGTGGTCTTGCTTTGAATTTCCTATTCTAAGCAAGAAAACAAATGCTAATGTAATTTCTTAATATTTTAGATGTCCACTGCTGCTCCTTTCTGAATTGTGAACTGCTGTAATTGTTGCTGCCTGACACATAACCAATGTAAGAGCTTTTTATTTTTCTGATTAACAACTATCAGATTGCAAGACTGGATAAAGATAAGGAAGAACTCCATAATCAGCTGCTTAGCATTGATCCCACAAGGGACAGTAAACGTGTGGAGGCACTTTCTAGAGAAAAGGCACAACTGTGTCAGAAATTAAAAGCCTTAGAAGCAGAAGTAGAAGAACTAAGAGCAGAAAGACACAACTGTGGTGTGCAAGCAGAAAATGTTCAGAGAGTACAAGCACGACAGTTAGCTGAGATGCAGACCATGATGCGGTCTCTAGAGGTAAGACTTTTTTATTGTTTTGCGTCCCTGTAGAGTGTAGTAAGAATAACACTTGGCCTGACAGAACTGTCACTGATAATTTGGCCATTGACTCTACAATTTGAATTTGTACATTTCAGATTTAAAATCAAATTGTACTTGACTGGGAGTCATGCACTGCCAGTTCAACTTTGGAAAATCTCTCAAGTGAGAGATTCTGCTGAATGATCTCCTTTCTAAACAGGCGAGTGATATCCGTATTTGTAGTCAGTAAGAAGGTCATGTCAGCACTTACCACTTGGCTGGAGTTAGAAACCAGTATGTTAATAATCTGTAAATTCTTTATTATTTTCAAAAATGTCACATGATACTCCTCTCTTTAATCCTTTCCTTGTCTGTCATCTTTTTTCCTTACCTGTGCCTCTTCTTTCCCCAACACATTACTGCAGTTGTTTAGTTCTTGGCTGTTGCTCTCCCTTAAAGAAACTGGTATTTCTGGCCTGTTGTACATTCCCCAGGATTCCACTGTATTCCTCATCTGTGGTCCTCAGACCTTCTGCTTGTTCTTGCTACCTCCCTAGGTAGTGAGCCTTTTCATGTAGATTCTTTGCACAGTGGTAGCATGCAGATAGATGGTTAATTTTCTTTTTTACTGTTATCACTGCTGTATACCTTAGTTACAAAATGCTCTGATCTCAACTTAAAAAGTGTTGTAATCTTCTTAGACAACTTTAAAGAGTGCCCTGCCGAAAATAGAAATGCTCAGAAAAAGGAAGGTGAACTCATATATTAGATTACCTTTTTGATATTCAGTAAAGATTGGGTCTTGAGTCTCTAATACAGTAATTGCATTTTATTTCCTCTCCATGATGTTAATTCTTCTGTCAGTGCAACTGCATAGGCCAGCATATTATACATTTTTGAGCACCATTTGTAGTTACACTGTTTACAGCCCAGTAATTTACTGGTAAGCACACCTGCTGCCTCCTAACCAAGTCAGATTACACCACCTCCTTATGAAGGAGGATTGAAAATGTGTGTGATTCTGTGTAGGAGGTGTTAGTACAAACAGTTGTGACTTTTGAGTAAAATTCAAGACCCTTGTTGTATTGGAATATATGGTTGAGCAAAGATGAATATTTATATATCATATTATATATTATAATGAGTCAGTAATATCTGAAAGCCCAGATCAATCAAACATTTCAAATGAGTAACAGCAACTCAGCTCCAAAAGTCTTAAAAATACTTCCTTCATTCAAGGCAGAAAAGAAGTCTGCGGAACTACAGGTTGATCGAATTGAGAAAGAACTGCGGATGAGTCATGAGCAAAACATTCTCTTAACTAGCAAACTTCACAAATCTGAACGAGAAGTCAATTCTTTAGCTGCTAAAGTAAGTACTTTTCTGGTATCTGAAATACATTTTTCACATCCTATTATGTTTTTCTGTTTATATTTTGCACTAAGAATAAAATAACAATGTCTTCTGCTGTGACTTAAAATAGGTATGGAATTTTTCCCTCAGTTTCAGTTAAAAGACAATGTGACTTTACAGGAGAAGCATCATACCTAAAAGTATCTCTAAAGATTGAGGTTTTGTTCTTATTATTCCATCTTCTAGATCTTTTTCTTGAACAAGACTTGAAGAGGTATCTTTATATTCATGTTTTTAATGCTCATGAAAACAGCCAGCCTTTAGAGCCTTAAACTGATTTTTTTTCCTTTTTTTTGTAATGGAGCTATGGGTTCTGGAGATCTTAAAACATATCCTCTGAATGGGCTGTGTTAGCTACAGGAAGCGAGCTGCATTGGAATTACTTGTGAAGATTTAGGTTATATTAGAAGCAGGGTAGTCACATTAGCATAGCCTTTTTCTTGGGCTAATGCCAGCATAGCTTGTACAGAAACACTTCCGTACAGAATCGCATCATAGCATTTTAAGTAGACCATTGTCTTAAAACATATTTGAGTAACTTTGGTTGGTTGGCACTAGATCTTAGAGGTTTTTTCCTATGTTTGTACGCTTTTCCTTTTTTTTGAGATCTTTTTACAGTGCATATTTATGACTGCTAAGTATTTAATTTTGGTCATTCATTAAAAACGTTCTAATTTACCATAGGAATAGGATATAGCTATACCACTATTTAAAGCCTCTTTATGTAGTATGCCATACTTGTCCCCCGTTAATGCTAAATAGGATGGGAAAACTTGTTTTTAACATTTTTCAATAGTCTCCCAGAATATATAGAGGATTGTTACAGTCTTTACTTTTTGTATCAACTGGCTTTCTCTGCTCCCTTCCAGAAGTAGGACAAAATAAAATGTTCCAGTTGCTGTTTCTCAAAGGGAGGAAAATAGAAGCTTTACTATACTATCCTTCACCTGCTTCTGTTCCCACTCAAACTTATTCCTGAGCACAGGTGCATGGGTTTGTCTTCTGGATTTTCTGCCTTAAAAAAACCACCTTAAATCTTTTCAAGCTGCCCTGAAATGTTATCAACTTAGTATATAAGCACCTAAATCTTCCATGTAGTTACTTAATAAGCTACTGTGTCATTCTTAACCTTTTGCCACTTGTATATGCTAGCAGGTTGTAATTACATTTGTCATTGTGAATGGATTTTCATTATAAGTGCTTTCCTCCAGATATTTAATTCTCATTGACCGTGTAATTACTGCATTCAAATGCCTAAACTATAGAAAGTTTCCATGCAAGCAGTAATTTTCTTTGATTTGATGTTCTTAAAGCTCCTACTTTTATGAGGCCATTTGAGGTGTCTGCAGAGAAGTGTTTGATTTAAAATGCACTTTAAAACTGTGAAAACCTGGTTTTTGGGAAAGTAATGTAGCACTCCAGGAGGCCAGGGGGACTATAAGTAGTTACCAAATTGAAATTCTTGGGGAGGTAGTTGATATTCTGGCACCGAGTATCACTGTTTTGATTTACTTATGGAGATTAAATTTACTTTTACTTTAGCTTGACTCTGAGGTATCTTTAGTCAGAAATGAAGTAAATATATATAAATTTATTATAGTTAATTTGGTGTTGTTTTTTTCTAATTCACAGGTAGAAGAACTTAAACATTCACATAAGTTGGAAGTAACAAATATCAAACTGGAGGCAGCAAGAACAAAGAGTGAGATAGAAAGAGAGAGAAACAAGATTCAAAGTGAAATGGATGGTAAAGTATGAAATTATTTTGTAATTGTTTCATCTGTTTACTTCTAGTTAGAATAATATAATGATTTTTTTTCTCTGAACACTCCCTGGCAGCCTTCACCTTCTGCTTCTGGTCTAGGTCGTAGATCTGACAATTCACTTGGTATTTGAAATAACTGTGTGTTTCACTTGCTCTGCTAGGTGAAGAACAGTTGAGAGCAGTTTTACATTTATGTAAATTAGTGCATTTGTGACACAACTTGAGCATAATCTATTTCAAATTATATGCTTCATATGGTTATTTTTTTCTATTATTGCTAAATTCCAGAGTCTTTCACACTCTGCTTGAAACCTTAATGTGCTGTAGGGCTTCAGTGGTTGGGGTTTTTCTTTTTGATTCTGTGTCTGTGGAATTGATACCCATTCAATAAGGCTGCCTTACAAAATACAGTACCTAGCTCATTCTTTGAAGGAAATAGGCATTGTTCTAAGATACCTGAAGCAGCTGACTACGTAGGCAACTTGAAATAGCTTTCTAGAGTGAAAAGGCCAAAACTTTCTAGTACTAGTTGTGTTTAAATCACTACACTGCTCTAAAGAGAACTGTCCTCTTACTGATTGGCCATAGCCCCAAAATAGTACCTCCGTCTTCCTGAAATAATTGTTTCTGTTCACTTGCTTTAATATTAAGCTCGCTAAGAGCAACGAAAAAGTGGTGTTCTCTGTATTGACAATATATTTACAGTATATTGCAAACTAAAAATGTTGGGCCCTATGAAGTATGAAACTCAGTACTGACAAGATTTAAGTTAACCTGAAATTACTGTGGAATTCCATTTGCATCACTGAATTAGCTAAATAAACAGGAGTCACTGTTAGAGCATATTGGCTTATTTGCCACTGAACACAGGTGTTAGTCACAAGATTTTAATTTGTATCGTTTGTGCCTGCCTATAGAGTCATAGTTTTAGAAATGCCTTATTTGGTAATATAGGTGGATTAAAATATGAGATTTGTTGTAGCCCAGGTGCTGGTTTCACTGATAACCAGTTACTGTTTACAGTAAACTTTTCCAGAAAAAGAAAATTTCCTTGCTCAACCTTTCCATGGCTATTGTGGAACATTTAAAAAAAAATTTTAAATCCAGACACAAGTGCTTAGTATAAATTGCTCTGGAGTTTAAACCTATAATAATATCAACTGTTTAATTACTGTTGTATATTAAAGTAAGAAACTCACGTCGACCATGATTCCAGTGTAATGGTTACTTCTCAAAAGTTTTGGAAGTATTACTGTTATACTAAGAAAGATCTGTTCTGGTTTTCTTGTGTTCTGTTTTTTTCCCTTCCCCCATTCATTCTATCATTTGAATTGAGATTTTTAGTTCCCTTTTATTTATAAAGTTATTTGAATACAGGATTTCATCAGGTTCTTATCAATAATGACATGTTTAACTTTTTTAAATGTATAATGCAGGACTGCTGTCCGACAAGGAAATTCTTAATGCAGCTGTTGAACGTCATAAAGTGCTTTTGGTAGAAAAGGATCGGGAGCTAATTCGGAAAGTGCAAGCTGCCAGAGAGGAAGTTTTTGACAATATTGCAGCCTTACAGAATGAAAAGTATGTCTACTGATTTCTTCCTCAACTTCTAAAAGAGGACTGTTTTGTGTTAATTTAAACTAAACACTTCTGGCATTTTGTAGTGATTCTTATGTGCATGTTGAATAATGTCTCAGGTTAGAACTCGAGAACAGATTAGCTGATCTAGAGAAGATGAAACTGGAACAAGATTCTTGGAGACAATCTGAAAAAGATCAGTATGAAGAGAAACTACGTGCTGTGCAGATGGCAGAAGAATCTAGCAAAAAGGAACTTCAGCGTTTGCGGTAGTGTGGCTTTCCTAATCTTAGCACAAATTTCTCATTTTCCCCCCTTAATTTCTTTACAGTAGACAGTAGAAAAGCTTGCTATTCATAGATACAGAAATCTTCATTATGAAATGTTCATTATAGTGGATGAAGCAAAATTATCTTTTGCTGTATATAAAAAAATAGCACAGAATTAAAAATGAACGGTTTAAAAAAAACCACTTTTCATTCGAACCTTTAAATGTTATTTTCAGTGACCATTTGGAAGTAATAATTTAGCAATACACATTTGTTAAAACTGGTTCAGTGCTAGCTGCTGGCATAGTGCCAGTGTTAGAGTAAACCATTTCTCTTTCCACAATGGCACCATAGCAGCACCTGGCAAGCTGAGACCCTAATACAATGTCTCTGAGTTGGTTATTATGGTGGTGAGTTTACTTGGTTTACTATAGTTTTTGTATGAAGGTCAGTATGATAAAATGATTCAAACTCCAGAAGTCTTAGTCCTCTGTGAATTTTAAGAACGAATAGAAATATATTTTAATATTTTTTTAGTTAAATATTTATCAGCCTTTCAAATAATGCTATTTATTTGTCAGGCTGATTTTTCCTAATTTATAACATTGGTATTTTGATTAGATAAAAATAAGGATGTCTTACACAATTTTAGATTAAAAATTCAACAGCAAGCTATGCAGACAGAGGAGCTGGAAGAAAAGAAATGTGAAAATGCTAATCTGAAACAGGTAAGGTTTTATTGCATTGTAGTGTTTTATAGAGAAATACATTCCTTCCTGTGGTTACCATGTCCTGTGTTTGAAGATTAGATTGAATTTTTAAGGCTTTTTTTTTTTCCCTGGGGGACAAAATGTGTACTACAGATATTTAGAGAGAAGTGTTCAGAAATCAATCATGCTTTCCGGGACCTCTATAAATGGATTACAGCTTTTTGCTTCATGTGTTTTGTGGGTACCAGGCATTTCAAAGCTGAATGTTTATAGACTGATATATTGAATACGGTTATGCACTATGTAACTGGAGATTCAGTTGCCATGGAGACTTATAAATTGTTTCTAGGTAATGCCTTGCATTTATACTGCATCTCTCATCTGAGGGTCTTCAAGTGTTTAACAGATGTTTCATAAATGAACAAACTAGTGTAAAGAGGTATATTTCTATTGCAGAGTCAGTTGATGGCAGTGTTGAAAATAAAACAATTTTTTTAACTCCTGCTCGCCTGTGATGTTATTTAGTTGGTAACAACAATAGCTTTGCATCAAGTACTCTGCAAGCTGTGTGCACTTGCAGTTTGAGGCAATTATTTTTTTTCTCCAGAAATCAGAAATTGGGGGATCTAAGTGTCCATGTGGGGGGGAGGAAAAGGAAAGGGAAATGATCATTTCTATATGCTGGCTGCAGAGGTTGGACTTTTCAGTGCTTCCTTATTTTGTGAACTGGTTGGTACAGTCACTGCTGGCTGTAACACATTGGTGTTACGAGATAGAGGAGCCTGGATAGCTCCATAGCTCTGCTACTAAAATGTTGCATGGTCCTCGAATTCTGTTCAGCCCTGGGGGCTGAAGTGTTGGATTTCTCAAGTTCTGGGGGATACATCAATGACTGAAGAGTCCTGCCTACCTTTCTCACGTCAACTGCAATAGAAACCCTTTGTCTCGTAGTGATTTACTGTAAAGCTTCTGGAGAAACTGTTGAGTAAAGAGAAAAGAAACAAGTAAAAAAGGCTAATGAAAAGCTAAAGCCCATTGGTGTCTCCATTTTTTATTGTCTCAGTATCTCAAAATCAATTGCTGGTTATTTGCATACCTTCTGAAATTGAAAAAATCTTTTTTTGTTTTGGTAGCAAGTACATGATATGCAACTCCAGCTTGCCACACTTTCTCAATCAGAAAATGATTTGCTGGAGTCTAATCAGAAGCTGAAGGAAGTAATGGAGAGATCGAAACTAGAATGTCAACATGCAAGGGCTCAGGCAGAGAAAGCTCAACTGGAAACAGAGAAGTAATTTTTTTCTTTTGGCTTTACTTTTCATGTTGCTTGTGTTTCTCATGTGGATTACTTAACTATGGATTGTACATTCTGAATAAAGTCAGAAAGTTAAAATTAACAGGAAATAACTGGACAGTTGTACAAAATGGCTGTACGTTCTGTTGCACAGCATGTATAAAAGCTTTCCTCATGGCAGCTTTAAAAACCGGAGTTTGTTTCTATTAATGTGTGTTAAAATTAATTATTGATTAGTGAGATACACTGCTTACGTAAAACGAAATTCTACTTATATTGAAGTGAATGTCAAACTTCTATAGGTATAAATGGATCTAGAGTTTCAGACAGTTCTTTTAAGAGTGCTTAAGCTGCATGGGTGAAAAAAGCTTTCAAGCATTGTATTATGCTTTGATGAGGTTCCAGGATCCCAGTCAGTATATGTGCATATACTTCTTTTCCTTTCCCATGAGATACTTTTAGCTGATATGAGGTAAGTAAAAGCTGATAGGATATGTTCTAGTTCCTCTCATCAAAATTAAAAATAATTGCTTTCCTTTTTTTAGACAAGCTTGACCACATACCATCAAAATATGATAATAAATGCAGAAGGAAGCCAAATCTTATTCAGATTTCGTATAGAAATGAACACTTCCCTAGAATTTAAAGATTAATTTGTCAGTCTGAAATGGCTTTTCAGAATTTCCTAGTTTAGTAACCAAATATGTGTCTAATTTGTACTGGATTATTGTGTGGTGGGTTTTTTAAAAAGTCAGTGTCCCAGATTAAGTATAAAATCTCCAAGAGGCATAATGTGCCTTTTTTGTTTTGTTTTGTTTTAACATCTCTTTTGCTACTAATTGGTACTGCAATTGCTATGTTGTCATTAGTTTTAAGTACTGCTTTTCAATGTAACATTTGAAGGTAGTATTGCATTTGGACTGCAGAGTATGTCACTAGCACATTAAATAGTTTGGATGTTTGCTTTAAGGAGGCGTATTCATATGTTGCATGAGATCGTTGCTGTTACTTGAATGAGATTGTCAGTGTCATTTACATATTTATGGATCACAAACCAGTCAGGACTAGGTTTTCCTGAGAAGGCAGTGGAAGGAACTTGTCAGTCCTCAGAGATCATTGTACAAGTATGTAGGTACTGGGAGATGCACTAAGGCTGGTATTGCAAAAATGAAGCAGCTTTGTAGCCTGCATGTAAGTCCTGCAGGTCTGTGCCATTGCTACCCTGGGAGCCTTGGGACATGTTTTGTTCTTTTTATGAATCTGTGAGTGATAGGACATCCTTCTTCAGCTCAGTAAATTCTTATGAGCTTGAACACCAAAGAGTTAAGTTGCACCAAAGCAAGAGGAAGTGAAATAGGGACCAAAAGATGAGAAAACATAAGATTAAAAGTGTCAGATAAATAAAGTAATGCCAGTTGAGCATTGAACATAAGTAGGCAAAGCAGGTGCATGTCTGTCTGTGTCAATCTTAAGCTTGGAAATGAAAATGTGAAAGGAGAAAAAGAGCTGAAGGCAAACTATGAGACTGATACAAATCAGAGATGAGCTCAAACAGGCACTTGTTAAGCATTTTCGGAACAATGTTAGTGGCATTTAAACCAAACAAACAACACCCCCGCCCCCAGAACACCTCCAAAAACCCCCACACCCAACCTCAAGCATTTTTAACCATTGCCTCAGCTGAAATCCTTTTAGTGCTAAGCAGTGCTTGCCCCAGGTGCTTTGGTTCCTGGGTACTAGCAGTTATTTACAGTCAAGAGTGAGGCACAAGCCATGCTGGGTCAACTAAAAGAGCCGTAACAGGTAACACATGGGCCAGGGCCCTGTTTACCGTATGAGACTGGATGATGCCCAATACTTCTACTGTGGGGAGGGGAGAGGTGGTTTGCTGAGAAATTTATGGAGATGCTTCAGAGTCCCTGTAGGGAAGCTGCATCTGCTCAGGACTGGAGCAGTGTGGATGCACTAATACTGAGCCTTGGCCTTCTTAAAATCTACTGCAGAGAATCTCACCATTTGATTTTAATTTTTAACAGTAAGTAAATATGCCATTAGTTCTTGTCTGCTTTGACTCGCAATGCAGATAGCCCAAACAAACAAGGCAGCATGGAGAAACTGGCTCCTTTCCTATCCACTGCTAGAGAACACAGCCTAATTTTAGTATATTGTAACCATGCAAAGGTCTAAACAGATAACATATGCCATTGGTGGTGTGTGTTCAGCTGGAATGTTATCTAGAAACCATATTGGTGGGAGCTTCCTGTTGAGCTCGTGTTTGTTCTGGTTGGGAGCACATCCTGAGCAAGTTTGTTACAAAGACTTAGTAGACCCCATAGGGCAACACCCTGCTCTCCTAGAGAAGGTAGTTGTCAGCTCTTCTGACAACTAATGTTTAGCATAGGCATCTATTCTTGTGTTCCAGTGTGATCATTTGACCTGAATTGAGGAATTTTCTGTGGGTGGTTTGACAGCATGCCAATCCAACAAGGCACCAACAATTAGCTTCTTGGAATCAGTTTTCAAAACTTGCCTCATGGTTGACCAAAACCTAGAATAATGTTAATGCACAAGTTCAAATGTCATAGTCACAATTAGATTGTTAACATAATCAAATTTAAATCAGATTATTTAAGTATATACAAGTAGGAGTTGTGAAAAGATGCATCTATTTTAAGAGCCTTAAGGCATTAACTGAATGCACTGCTTTGTTTGTATAACCTCTTAATCTTTTAACCTGGTTTTTCCAAAGGACTTTAGAATACCAACGTATGGAATGGCTGCAGGAGAAGCATATGCTTACTCAGCACATGGCAGAGTATGAAGAGAAATACAAGCAAATGAAGAACAAGCTGTGTCGAGCTGCTGTTGCTCAGAAAAAGGCATGTTGTCTCTTCCTTTTTTGAACGATCCAGCCTGTGTGAAGTTCAACTTTATGTTGGCCAGCTAAAATTGTTTCAATATTAAGAGTTTATTTGCAGTCTACTGTATACAATAACTAAATATATTGGGTTCTTCAAGATTAGCATAGAAGTAGGTTGAAGTGACATGCAAAAGAATATTACAGCAAACAACTTTGTTATAATGCCATCAAAGATTTTGTGAGGCTTTCTTTGGCACACACACATGTGCACTGATGGATATTTAAGAGGTGGACCCCTTAATGAGGGAGGGTGATGTTTCACATACTAGACAAATGATGCTACTTTTCCTTGATGGAATATTAAAGTTTTATTTCTTCTTCTAAGCTTACTTTTTATTAAATAATTTGAAAGAAAAGGCAGATTGTTTATAAAAGCTCAAGATTAATTAGCAGTGTTACACATTGAACATAGGTTAACCTACCAGTATCTTTTAAGGTCATGGAAAGTTAAGATCAACAGGAGAAAAAAAGAAGGAAGCATGCCTTTATGCTTATATTTACTTATACATGGTCATTTAAAGAATGACTGTTTTGATTCTCAGATACAGTTAATGTTTGTTAGTACAGCTGGTCACTGACCAACAAATGACTGGCAGCTGTGCCTCTTTCATTCACAACTATGGATCATTTGCCATCTCTTCTGCTTCCCAGCATGGGAATATTAGCACCTTCAAACAACACAGCATCTCTTCTTAAGGAAAGAAGATCCTATAAAGTGTAACAGCTTGAAACCATGTAATGTAGATTTAATTTTTACAGGATCTAATCTATCGAGGTATTATTTAGCTGTTTGAAACATCTGTTTGACAGAGAAAGACTCTCAATGACAATAAACAAAGGAGGATGCGTGAAAAAATAGAACTTTTGGAAGCCAAGATGGAAGAACTAGAAAAAGAAAATCAAGTGTTAAATAGGTAATAAACTTCACTTCTTATCTTGAAAAATTACATATGCCCAAGGTATGACTTACAAATATGAAGTATTTTTGAAGGTATATGCTACCTAGAGTAGTAACCAGAGTCAAGTCTAATGGCCTTTACAGCACTAGAATTCTTTGAATAGATTCTATTTAGGATGGGCAGCTGAGAGCTTATGAGACAACTGCAGGGCTGTCTCTTTGAGAAGAAAAAGAGAAAAAATACCTGATAGACACAGTTGCAGGAATCTGTTTAAAAGAAGGAAGTGAAAAAGACTTCAGAATTGCAAGAGAAACAGACATGGCATCCTCTTTGAAATATAAAGTCCTGGTTTTTCTCTCTTCATTGAGCACCTATGGCAGGCTTGATTTGAATAATTAATTTAATGTGGCTTCTCTGACTCACTACTGTGAATGGTATTAAAAGCTTAATTTATTTTGTGTAAATTCTAATCAGTAATAGAGCAGATAGCTAAATATGTAGAGGTACGTTTAGACAGACATGTAGGCAAAAGGATGTACACAGATCTTCTACCTTCCAGTTCTTTTGGTGTGTAAGGATAAGAAACTGTGTAAGGATAAGAAACTGGGGATATTAAACAGCAGAGCACTCGTGGAGAGCTGTGCTGCTGTGTTGGGGTAACAAAGATTTTGAGCAATAAGAAATCTGTTATTTCCTAGACAGAATGTTTCCTCTGAAGAATATGCTCGCCTCCAGAAGAGACTAAAGGACTTGCAACGTCGGCACAATGAATTCCGGAGTATAATTCTGAATCCTAACATACCGTCACTCAATCCAGTCAGTATAATGCCATCGTCTGCCTTGCCTCCTGGGCCTGAAGCATCCTTCTCCCTTCTTCAGGTGGTGATATAAGTCGTGAAAATAATACAGCAAAAGAGGGTACTGGAACAGTCCTTTTATACTGACCTTAGCCTTAAGGAAGGTGTAGTTCATCTCTAAACAGAAGTAAGAAACTTTGAGTTATCTAGACGTTCCCTTCCTCGCAATAGGAAGGAGTACTTGAAAGACAAAGGATATGTTACAGGATGTAACAAATGGGCAGTTTTAACACAGTTCTCCATACTTTGTCCCTCTCCTGAGAGGCTTTAAATGGCTCCTTCTGAGCAAGAAATACTACAGTGTTGTTCTCACACCACAGTTTCATTATTACAAAGCTTGATTTCTTGTGTGGTTAAAAGAGTCTTACGCTGAGCTGCTGAGGGTGAAAATCTCTCTGGCTGATGTTGACCAGGTTGACTTTACAGATTTGTGGTTACTGAGGCCTCAGGTTTGTGTGCTCCTTCATCTGAGAGGATGAACAGCTGCAAGTGTATTTCTTCCTGATGCTGTTCATCAAGAATGTCAGAACAATACCCACAAAACACTGATGAGTAAAATTTAACAAATAAGGAGGTTTTGGACTTCACAGTTTTTATTTTCCTTAAAGAAAATGAAAGTATTGCTCATTTTGGTCCCTTGTAAGTGTGCAAAATGTAATAGAGCCACATTTTTTTTCCTTTTCATTTCAAGGAGGAGCAGCATCAAAGAGAGCTTGCCCTGCTTGGCAAGCGGTTGGAAGAACTAGAAACCAGACAAAGAAAACAGCTGGAAGATCTTGGACCATCTAGAGAGCGGGTAATGGGGTACAGGGACTTGGCAAGAAATAAGATCACTGGAGAAGATGAAGCACAAAGCGAGGACTCCAAATAAAATCTGCAAACTCTTGATGCTGTCAGCTTTCAATAACTTACCCTTTGTACATGCTTTTCATATTTTGCCAAAAACATGGTTGTATGTGCCTGAATAGCATAAACTGTATTCTGCATAGTTACCCCTTTGTGGCTCAACTTGTTTAACTGCTTGGACTAAAGACAAAAGTACCCATTCTCACTGGGAATCATAAAAAGAATATCCAGGGTTGCCATTCATGATGGGGCTGCGCCCTGAATTTGTGTTACCAGTGTGGTGATATTTGGCATAGCAGCAGTTACAGGCTCAATGTTGGGATTCAATTACAGACAGTTTGTTCCTGGTTCACTAGACTTCCCACTTCTCTCAAATCCCCACTCCTCTGGGCATGTGTGGGGGGACTGAAGTCCCTCCCACTGTAAGCCAAGAGCAGGTTTGGGATGATTTGATGAAGCTGAATAGCCACAAGTCTGTGGGATCTGATGATACGCATCTCAGGGTCCTGAGGGAACTGGCTGATGTTGCTGGTGTGTTTAGAAGTCATGGTAGTCAGGTGAAGTCCTCAGCCAACTGGAAAAAGAGAAATATTGCTCCCATTTTTAAAAAGGGGAGAAAGGATGAACCATGAAACTACAGACCAATGTGCCTCACCTTTGTGTCTGGGATGATCATGGAGCAGATCCTCCTTGAAGATGTGCTGAAGCAAGTAAAAGACAAAGAGGGCATCGAAGGCAGCCACCATCACTTTACTATGGACAAGTTGTGCCTGACCAACCTGGTGGCCTTCTATGGATGGAGTGATGGCAACAGTTGATAGAGGAACACCAACAAATGCCCTCATTTAGACTTCTGTAAGGCCTTTGATATGATCCTACATGACATCCTGATCCCCAGATTGAAGAGACATGGATTTGATGGATGAATAGCCATTCTGTGGATAAGGAATTGGCTGGATGGACACAGCCAGAGTTGTAGTCCATGGTTCTATGTCCAGGTAGTGAATGGTGATGAGTGGGGTCCCTCAGAGCTCAGTCTTGGGACTGGTGCTCTTCAGTACCTTCATCGATGACACAGACAGTGAGACGGAGTGCAGCCTCAGCAGGGTTGATGACAGGAAGCTGAGCTCGGCAGTTGACACAACAGAAGGAAGGGATGCAATCCAGAGGGACCTGGACAAACTTCAGTAGTGGGCCTATGAGGACCTTATGAAGTTCAACACGTCCAAGTGCAAGAGTGCTGCATCTGGGTTGGGCAAATCCCAGATGTAAATATACAGACTGGGAAAAGAAGACATTGAGATCAGCCCTGCGGAGAAGGACTGGGGAGTTCTCATGGATGAAAGGCTGGTGTGAACCAGCAGTGTGAGTTCGTGGCCCAGAAGGCAAGTCACATCCTGGGCCACATTAAAAGCAGCACGGCCAGCAGGGCAAGGGAGGCTTCAGGGAGCCATTATTCTTCCAGTACCTAAACGGGGCTATAAAAAGGAAAGGGACTTTTTCTATGTCCAGAGTATGTCAGGACAAGGGGCAATGGTTTTAAACTGAAAAAGGGCAGGTTTAGATATTAGGAAGAAATTCTTTGCTGTGAGGGCGGTGAGGCACTTGAAACAGGTTGTCCAGAGAAGTTGTGGATGCTCCATTCCTGGAAGTGTTCAAGGCCAGGTTGGATGGGGCTTTGCACTGTGCTAGTGGAAGGTGTGCCTGCCCATGGCAGGGGGATTGGAACCAGATGATCTTTGATCCCTTCCAACATAAACCATTCTGTTTTTCTGTGAACTATTGCCAAGACTTCTTGATAAGGTGTGTTTTTCAGTATTTTTCCACAAAGTCAAAATATGAAATAATCTCAGCACAAGAGACTTTGAAAAACATTTTTCAAGGTTTGGGTTGTTTAAAATAAAACTGACATTTAGTATAAAAATTATAACAATTTTTAAGAAATCCTTTAATATTTACTTGATAATATCATCTAGCTCCTTCAGTGTAAAAGTTAATGTATACTACTCTGGGTTGCAGTGTTGATCACTAACAATGCTGTAATGCACATCTAGGTTGGTATTTTGACCTTGACAACGTGCCTCTTGTATTTTTATAATGGAAATAGGCAATAATTGTTTTTTTAATATAGCAGAGATTAGTATAACAAATTGCCTTCACATTATATAAATGTAAGGCTGTATTTGTTCCTACTCTAATTTGTTAACTACAACAAAAATATTTATTCCCCATTGAATATATTTAATTTTTTTTTCAGTTCACTATCAGTCCAGTAAAGAAAATGTGTGAAGGATCATTTATTTATTTATTTATTTATACCTGATAATGATGACATTCCTGGAACTGTAGGAATTTTTTTATTTGGGGTTTGTTTGTATTTGGTTTGTTGTTCTTCGTTTTCAAAACACTGCAGCAAAAGCATGGGACAGTGAGAATACACTGGGCAATTTCTTGTAATATTTATTGGGTATTGCTCTTAGACTGTAGGAATAGTGGAAGAATGACACTGGCATTGACTCAACTTTTCTCTCCAGAGGCTGCAGTTTTCATTTTCCACACGTGTAAGTATTTGTCCTTGTTCTGGCCAGGACAGCGTTAATTTTTGCAGTAGCCAGGAAGGGCCACGGCTGGGACCTGGGCTTATTCTACACCACCTCATTTTCCGGGAACAGGGGAAGGGGATCCTTCTGGGTCATGTAGCATGCCAGGCTCCATGCAGTGAGCAACCACGTGTGAATCTGCCTCCCTTCTACCCTCTGTCATCAGTATTGTTGCTGTTACTGATCATTTTCTTATCTCATTGCTGTTTCTAGTAAGTTGTTCTTATCTCAACCCATGATATTTACCTCTTCTGCTTCCAATTCTCCTCTCCATCCTGCTCCAGGGTAGGGGAGGTGAGGCAGTGGGAGAGCAGAGCATGGTTTGGAGTGTGTCAGTGGGAGCACTAAATTGGGCAATGGCATTCCTAAACCAGGGCTGCACATTCTTGGGGAATTTGTTAAACTTCTCTGAGGAAAAGAGTGTAGCTATTAGAAGTAACAGAAGCTATTTCTGCTGCCTCCTGCAGGATGAAGTTGTACAAAGTAACTCTCAGCCTGAGCCAGCTTTGCCAAATGGAATGGTCACCAGTGTCTACCAGCATGGAATGGCTGCAAAGAGCAGCTGTTGGCAGCCTCATGTTTCTGTCCCCAGCTCTGGCTGTGTCAGCAAGGTGCCCACTGATGTCAGGGGGCAGGGGACGTTTATACAAACTAGGTAAGACCTGGAGGGCAGAAAAAGGGTAATAGCAGGAGGAAGAATGATGATCAGCACCTGGTTTGTGGGCTGCCTTTCCCAGTTGGTCTCAGGCTTTTTGTGTGAAAGCTTTTTTCCTGAATAAGGTGTTCCTGAAGCACCTTCTCCTGAAAGAAGGATTATGCAGTTATCATCCTTTTAAACATTTTTAGCTTTTTAAAAGTATCATCACCCTCAGAGCCTTTAAGCAGTGCAGTTGTAGTGCAAATCCTAAAGGCTGTGTGGAGGTGTGGCAGGCACTGCACAACCAGACTGTCCCTGGCCTGTTGCTGCTTCCCACACGTGGGAGAGCAGCTGGGAATCCTCCAGCCCAGGGAATCCCCCTCCATTCAGACTCTGCAGGAGGTCACTGCTCAGCTGCTGCTGGGGTTTAGGCCAGTGCCTCCCTCCCCAGCATCATCAGGTGTTGTATGGTACCTTCTTGTTCCTGTTCTTCCCAATTTCAGTGTGATGGAAGTGTGCTGTGCTGACCTGCATGGCTCTATCCTGAAGCCTTGCAGGGCTGCAGCTGCAGCAGTATTTCTCACCTGATGCCCCTCCATGTCTTACACTCCATTCCTTGCATGACCTTGCATTGTTACCAGCTGTGTTTGCTTTTTTGTAACCACTTTAAAGTACACAATCAAACTAACCTCCAAATGCTTTTATTCTAGATAAACCCATACAAACACCAACATGTATTTGTCATTTGCACTTTTTTTAACCATTCATTTTAAACAACAGATTTAACTTCTGTACAACAGGAATTACTTTACACATTAGTAAGGTTTGACTTCAAACTAGATGACTGCAAAATAATGCTCTGTAAGCTAGTGTTAGAAAACACGCTGTTTGCCATAGCAGTTTGCCTGTAAACATGGGAAAGTAAGTTGAAGAGAAGTTTGTTTTTCATTGCTGAGGATGTGATTAGAACTGTTGTGTTGCCATAATACCCATAATAGAGGTGGTTCTTTTTTTCTGTGTAACAGTAATGGCAAATTGCAGATACGGAAGGTGTGTCAATGTTTTGTGTGCTGACCCAAACCTACCAAAAGAGCCACAATCACTTAATTATACTTCACATCACTTCGTGAGATCCACTTGATGGGTTACAAAGTCCCAGCATGACTTAAAAATGGTTTACTAACAGAGTGACGCTGTTTAGGAGGCTTGAATAAAAGGCAATAATCCTATTCCAGGCTGTAGGTAAAGCTACAGGGCCTGCTTCAACACATACTTAATCTCTAGAAATCATTAAAGCTATTGTAGCAAACAAGCAGTAGTACAAATACAGAATAGGACTGATTTTCATTTCCTCATCAATATAAACACATATAGTGAAGTTCACAGGATCAGACCCACGCAAACAGATTATATTTTACAGCTTTTCAAGCAGAAATGTTGGGAGTTGTTGTTTCTGCCTGTACAGAAGGTTACTGTTGAACAAAACTATCACAGTTCATTTGAATGCACTGCCAGCAAACACCTGAAGTGGAAGAGAACTAACTGGAAAGTGTAATCCACTCATGCCTCTCCCTCAATATCAACTACTGTGCTTTTTCTATTTATTTGATGCTGCTTTAAAATGTTAGATTAAGAACGATAAAAATCAAGCCCTTACGTGCACGTATTCTAAACTTAAGTGCCAGTCAAGCCACGGTCCACTCCTTTAGGACAGAGGGCAAGATAGGTTAGAGGTGGGTGGGTTTTTTTCTGATTAAAATTGAACTTATCAAAATACATTGTGCCAGGCAGAGAACTGCTGAAAGTACTGCAACATTGTAGTGCAGTTTCCTGAACAAAGCCATACATTCCATCAAGTATAAAGTGTAAACTTAATAGCAAGTGTAAGACTTGAATTAAAAAAAAAACCAACAAAGCCATCACAGTATGGGTTGGCTGGTGGCTGCCCTCTCTGGTATGCAAGAGGAACAACTTGTGCAATCACATGGTAGGGAGGGGGCAGAGCAGCAGGACGGTGTTTTTGTGTTTGCCTTTCTCCATCCACATTAACAGCCCGCCTTCCTCCTGCCACAGGTGGCTGGTGTGTGCTGGCACTGGCCAGCCGCGGGATTGGGCCTGATGCCAGCTGCCTTTGTGGCCAGAGCAGGCAGCGTTAGCACCACTGGCCTGAGCTGTGGGGCTCCTCCAACCGTGGGACCCTCCACTGCCTGGGAGCCCTGCACAGCTGGCTCTAGCTGCACATAGCCCCAGCACTGGCTTTCTGTACCAAACTGGGCCCTCTGTGCCATTCACAGCCTTATGGCACCTTTCCCACTGCCCGGGCAGGTGACAGCTCTTCCCTCTCCTGTGGGCCACTGTGCTACACCACTCACCTCCAGTGGTGGATCCCTCCAGAAGTGTATGGAAACGGATCTCCGTGTCATCAATGCCTTACTTCAAAATCTAAGCCTCAGAACGTGCCTCCTGTGACTGAAGCAGAGTCCATGGTGACAAAGCATTTAGCTCTGTAGCAGAGGGTGGGGCTGTGCTGGTGCTGTGGTAGAGCTGGAGCCATGGCTGCTCCTCCCTGGCTTTGCTCAGTAGCCAGTGCACCAGCCTCATCCCAGCAGCACAGCCATGCACTTGCTTTCCAGCTGGGCTGACTTTAGCCACCAATGCAAATGTAATGGGCACCTTCTTTCCAAAAGGGCCAAGCCTCAAAAAACCCCAGGCGGACTAAGGCAGACAGTTACCCCTCCCCACCCCCACCCCAGCACATTTGTATCAGCTTCTCATACACAGTCAGAGATTACACCAGTCCTCCTGTTCTTACATATTATTAAACTAACCTTTGACCTGACCCCCCCCAACATGCTGGCTTTAGGTCTGTGAGGCCCTTGTACACAGATGGTAAGGCTGGCCAGGACTGTCAGCACTGCTGCATGGGCCGATCATGCACCTGAGGTCAGGTTTGTGCACCGAAGTGCAGCCATCATCAGCTGCTTCATCAAATCACAACAGTGTTCTGATGCAGTGCAGTTTCAGCTGTGAAGCTGCTCACAAGTGTTTCACAGCTTATTTAAGGATGGAAAGGTAAAAAATGTAAACACAGACTGATGGTGGCTGAATGCCCTTCTCCAAAAGCCTCCCCTCATTTCCTCCCGTCAGTGGTTGGCTTCACTTTGGACATGGAATTTTTAACCTAAGGAAGGTAAGTCCTGCCATGTGGCATTTGGCCTTCAAACCTCAGACCCACTTTTTCTATTAAACACACATCCTAAGTGCCACTTTGGTGCCAGGTTGTTATTGGGTTTGTTGTTGTGTTTGTTTTTTTTTTTTCTGAACAGGAACTAGCGAACATTTGACTGGAAGGAAGGAAGGAAACTGTAGCTGACCCGTATTCTAAAGCCGGAGCTCACCCTCACAGTTTGCCAAGCTGCTGAAAGGATGTGGCAAAACATCAGCTTTTTCTCTTAAAAAAAAGAGCTAAGCAACTTGCAAGTTCACGTGGGCAACTCTGAACTTATAGTGTATTTTGCACATCTCCTATGACCTTGTTTAGAAGTAAGCAAAAAGCTTACTAGACAGTATTTTTGAACCAAAGGGTTATGTGTGTTCAAGTACCTAAAAATGCTGACCCTGCCAACATTAGGTTCACTTTGACATGCTCCTGTGTGAATATGTAACCCTGCCCATATTTTGTTCCCCATCGTAGATTACTTGGAATGGTCAGAGTGGAGACGAGTGTCCAAACGTTTCAAACCCTGTACATATTGTCAGTCAAAACAGTTTTGGGAGCAGTAGCGCTAATTTAAAATCCCCCACAGTGATGCTGTGAGTCAGTGCTCTGCTCAATGCCATTTGCATTTTTTCTTTTCGTCAAATAAGGCTTTTACTTGCTGGAGCTGTTTCTGGACTTCTTCAAACCCCCGTTCTCGCTCGAGTTTGCTGACAATCTGTTAACAATTAGCAAAAGAGAGAATAATTTTTTTAATGCTTATTTTACTTGCTATTTTTTAAAGCCTGCTTTTCCATTCTCAAACAACTACTCACAGAAAAACCCATCTGAATGCCTGCCTATCTGTAAACATTCTTTTCTGGCTTTAACACTTTATTTTGGTAGTATTCCTTTCAAGTCATTCTGATCACAGGATTTGCAACACTTTCACAAAAGAATGACTGAGCCAAGCAAAAAAAAACCCAAAACAAATTCAAAACATGCTCATCTCTCAGAGTGTGAGGCAAGGGCAGTGCTCCAGTTTTTACCCTAGAGAAGATTTGCAAATGACATTTCATTTCTCTTCCTCTGCCCTCTAAGCTGAGGGCAATGAACTGCCTCTTTTCCTCTAACTCACCTAGTTGGCTCTGGCCCAGGAGTAGAGCACTAGTGCTGTCTGAAACCTCTGCTGGCAATGCTACACAGAGACAGGTCTCAGTAAACAATGAAAGAGGTTTAGCTGATCCCAGTCAAAAGCCAGAGGGGGAAGAGCAGAGGGAAGATTTCATTCTAAGGATGGGCTAAGTTTAGCCAGTACTAGCTTCAAAAAAGCAAAAATGGACACTAAGACCAGAAAGTACACTGAATGCTCCCGTATCAACCCCATTTTAATGAGCTTAATAAAGAGTGATTAAGGCCATTCTGAGTATCATCCCAAGCTTGTTTCAGGAGGTGAAGATTTGATGCTGAATCCAGATAATTTGACATGGTAGAGATCAGAAATGGTAAGCCAGCTAACAGGTGACTGAGAGCTGGATGACTACAGCAAGTGCTGGTGCTGTGCTGCTGAGAATGAAAGAGAGAAAGGCCTGGTTGCTTGGAAACCCAGACAACCTGCTGGAAGCGTAAGGAGGCCTTCAGGCAACACACCCCAGCTGGCTCGTATCTGAGTCCCTGCACAGGCACACACACAGCCTCTGTTAAGGATGCTGAGCAAAATGGAGTGGAGAATCCTATAATGCAAAGTGGAGGACAGGGATTTTCTTAGAAAGCAGCTTAGAGGTAACCTGTGACTAAGTACTTTCAGCTGAGAAAAGATTTCTTTTGTTAGTAATAGCAGGGACTGGAAGCTTCTCTTTAAGAGAAAGGCTATTAGAGCAGAGCATTAAGAGGGCTATGATGGGAAAGGAGCAGACACCTCTTGCTGCAAGGCCATGTGCTCCACTGAGGTGTTTGCACTGTTAAATTGAGAACCCTGGTGCTACAGTCTAATCTGATTTCTGAACCTCCAGGGAAATGGAGCGCGTGCACAGGAGTTGTGACAGGCATTTGCAGAGAGTCTGCAAACACAGTAAAACAAGAAGCCTAGACTATATAGGAACTTCCTCAAAACTGCAGGGAGAATTTTACTGCTATTGTCTCTGTGCAATACAGCAGTGACAGTAAAGGTACACTGACAAACCTTTGGCGTGTGCCCCCTCAGAGGGTGCCCCTCATGGCTCAGCAGAAGGGGCAGCCTCAGCTGCATTACAGAGGGGCTGCCTCTGGAGTGGCAGCCAGCAGCTTGCCCAGCAGCCCAGCCCTTGGTTACTGCATCAAGCCCCACATTAAGGATTAAGCAGAAATTGCAAATGTGCTTACCTCATCATAGTATTTCACTATGTATTTGTAGATTTCAAACAAGGCCACTTTCTCATTAAATTCATTTTCATGTTTCTAAAACAGAAAACAGTTCTGGTCAGATACTTCTTTAAAAAAACCCAAACTTAACATGAAAGCAAATGAAGTTGCTGCTTCTCAACCATACCTTAGATTCCTGAGCTAGAAATTCTTCAACCTCTGCAGTGGTCAATGGAGGCAGATCCCTGATGGCTTTGTAGTACGCTTTCACCTCCTTCTTGTAGAGCGGAATGTCCTTAGCATAGAGAAGTTTATTTGTTGGTGCTTCCTTAAAAGAAAAAAATTGAAGCCTTGTAACTTTTCCCAGCACAGAATTCCTAAGGTTCCACCTCCACACAGTTAATTGCATCTAATTGTGTCTGTGTGACTCATTTTTCTTTGCTGTGGTTATATACAAGGAACCAAGGTTATGAAACAAAGATGCAAACCAGAGGCAGGACCTCACTAATAGTGTATTGTGTTTCATGACAGTTGCCATGTAATTATTTCTGTTGACATCAGGAGTGATGACGTTTTGTCCCTCAGACATATTTTTCTTTCTCACTTCCTCCTTACAGGTCCCTAGACCTGAAAGATTGTGAAAGCTGAACCAAAGGCCCGGGGCTGATACCCTATTTACACACAGGATTCAGCAGTACTGCTGAAAGGAAAGTTCCCTGGCAGTAACACCAGAGTCTTGTTAGACATTGTCCTGGCAGAGGTTCCCCTAAATCTCTTTGGTCCCTACTTCCCTCAGGGGTTTGAGAGCATGGAGAGCTGACTGCCAGACACACACAGCCAAAAGGATTTTTTTTTTTCACCCCAGGACTTCAACAATCCAGGTCAGCACTGAACCTACCCGTGAGGTTTAGGCTCATTTGAGGAAATAAGTACTGACACTTGTGATAGGAGCCAAGGCCCCACCTGGAAAACTTATTTTCAAAATGTAAAAGTGGGGGCTGGTAGTTTCCTGTTGAAGTTTTGGGCAATAAATGACACAACCATGTGATAGCTTGTCACCACTGTTTCCAATGTGTGATGAAATAATTTAAATGTTTGTTTTCTAAATGGCTAAAAGATGCTTCAAGATCAAAGCCAATCATGAAAGTAAATACATCTTAGTACTAAAAGGTCACAAGATGTTTATTGCAAACCTTTATCAGGGTTCAGCACCCCTTTTCAAATAGCTAACAGGAGATGTTTCAACAATACTTCACAGTGGATGTTTAGCACAGAAACCTAACAACCATGCTCATTTGTAGTTTTTCCATCAAGGAAGTGATGTGATTAGCTTTAATTTATGATACTCACTACTAAAGTAAGATAAATAAGCACATTATTTACTATTTCCCTTTAACAGCTGAGCAGTTGGATCAGATCACATAGGAAATTAGTCCATTTTTATATAAATTCTTTTAGGCTAAAAAGTTTCTAGCCTGTTTTTCTTGGTAGCATGAGCCTGAACAAATGCTTCCTGCTTTGGTCCAAAGAAAAGGAAAATACCCTGGGGGAAAATGAAGTATTTCTGATCTCCAGAGTTCCAGACACTGTACTAAAGAGTTTTTGAATGTAAGATTTCTGAACTTGTTGCTCCAGCAAATAATTTTGCATATAAAAAGGGAGTAGCTAACACATGTGAAAGGAACTATTTCAAACTTCAGAGGTCTTTCAGTATTCTTACAGCTTCCACTAGCTTATTGTGTGAGTCTTCTGCACACTGGTGTGTGGCAGACAAAATTTGGACTACTTATCAAATAATGTTAATACTTTTAAGACCCTTGTTTAAAACTACATTAAAACTTCATTAAAATCTTACAATTTCCACCTCTGCCACATATTGTGTAAACACACTGTGCAGAACTGAACTGCAGAGAAAACAAGCAGCAGATAACTATAAATAAGGCATTTTTAGATACAGTAGCTGTATCTGTCTACTGGTGAATTCCTCAAAGTCTCAGGAGACTGAGCAATGAGGAATGGAAACCCAGCTTAATTAGGTCCCTGACAATTCTGCCCCCAATATCAGCAGATCCAGGACTTCATCATCTCAATCATTATATAGTTGAAAAAGACTTTGGTTGAGAAATTAGTAGACTGGAGGGGCAGTGTTACCTTCCCCAGTGTCTGCTCTGCGAGAGAAAAGGCATCCATGAAAGCTTGTGCGATTACAGACAAACAGCCATCTATGTGTGAAGTCTTCTTAATATCAAAGACAAACTGGGGATTCTTCAGGATGTTCACCCAGAAGCGAAGAGGAAGACTAGACAGAGAAAGAACAAACATCTTTAAAATTGACTGCTCAAGTAGCACAACTGCTTTAAAATGGTTCTTAATTGCAACTGCACTCATGGAATGAAGCACATTCCTGGGCTGCTTCTTCAAGTTAAAAAAGGGGTCAGGGAACAAAGGCTATGGAACAA
The DNA here is from genome assembly GCF_017639235.1 of Corvus kubaryi. Taxonomy (NCBI): domain Eukaryota; kingdom Metazoa; phylum Chordata; class Aves; order Passeriformes; family Corvidae; genus Corvus; species Corvus kubaryi. The sequence continues at coordinate 686,418 of NW_024580664.1, read as the reverse complement.
ACACATCTGTCAGGCACCCAGCTTCAAACAATGCTCTCAATCCACAGCTATTTTTTTCAGAGTGTGAAGTCAGTGTGCAGACTGCACAGACCTGGAAGCTCTGGTGGCTTGTGTTGTATTGAATCAATACACTAAAGTTACTGTTATCCACAAAGCCAAACCACATCTTATTCCCAGACACGCCAAAATCTTACTCTTCTGATCACACATGACACATTCCATCTTTGCAACTACATTTTCAGAAAGCACATGCATCCCATGGGCATACCTGTTGGTTTTCCATATGTGGACCACATCAGGATCAGTAATTTTTTTGCTCTCAGCCTGGGCATCCAAAAAGTCAAAAAAGTACTTGATGGCAACAGGTGCTTTATTGTTGGGTAAACTCCAAATGCTCCTGAAGAGCTTTTCAACAACTGAATGAATTGCAACCTGAAAGTAACAAAGTTAATATTCTGTTATTATTACAGGAGAAAAGAATAGGATCTTTTACCTCAGAGAGCTTAGTGTGCCCCAAGACAACCACACACAGAAATTACAATATGCTTGTGGCAAACATTGAGGCCATAGGTTACTGGCAAACAAGACAGTAACAAAAATGAGACTACAATACACCACAGTGAGCTCCTTCCATATGTCACATGTCCTGTTTCTCTGCTGACAGGAGAATTGTGTTGAACTCTGCGATAAATCATAGGTGGGAAGAACCACTTGGGCTAATAAAGACAACATCAACTCTTGGGATCCTGTTGCCACTGTTGCTAAAGGCATTGGAATTTGTGACTGCAAGTAAGAGGGAGGTGAGAAAAAGCAGTTTAGCCTGTTTCCTAGAGCACTGGTCTTCAAGGTGCCATCTGTGACACGTGCTCAACACGTGCTCATCAACACTTCATAGCCAAGTGGCTCTGGCATTTGATCTAATTCTAGGATAACAGCTTTGGGTGCTATAAGAACACACTAATGTTAGAGAGAAGAACTGAAAACTGGGTATTTCTGATACAAAAGGGAAGATATTTGGCGCACTAAAGGAAAGGTTTGGTTGCTGCTGGACTCACTGACATAGTCACAGAGTATTCATAAGTAGAGGCAAACAAAGCAAAACACTGTTTTGTGCTTTTTTTTCTTCACATCTGTTCTGAAGCTCAGTTCGGCACAATCTTCTCTTGACAAGAAGGATTTAAGCATATCCCAGGGCCTTGATGAATACTGGCCAGTTCACTTCATGTGGTAAACTCTCACAATTGTGTCTGTGTGCATGTATGGGAGAGAGGGGAGCAGACAGAGAGATGGTGTGATGCAATTGCCTTTAGTGCACAGCCTATCACGAGAGGAATTTCACAGCTCTGTTGTTCAGGGCAGTGTCTTACTTTGGAGAAGGAGATGATTAATTTAAAGCCCTTTAAAAGGACTGTTTCTAAAGAGCCTGAACTTTTTTTCTGTATCTCAGTCTTCCACCATAAGACATTACTGGTTTACTCCAGCAGTTCCTGAGGGCTCATGTTAGTTTTTGCAGGTAATGAGAAATGACCAGTCTTCACTCTCACTTTAGGGACTCTCCCAAATTACTTCAGATGCTATCAACAACCTAATTAAATAATGATTGATAGATTTTTAAATGCAAGAAGGCTATAATGATCATCCCTTCAGGCCTCTTGCACAGCTCTCAGTGTTGTGTGTCCATTAATATTTAATGCAATATGCTGTTGCAAAGAGTTTTCTAACCATTTTGAGTAAGTCAGAAACAAGATGACGTTACTGGAGGGAGTGAGCAGGACTTATTCCTATGGAATGCACATTGTATAAATTAGGTAGTTGTATTATAAATCCTAAGGACCTTGCTTTTAAAATTAATCTGGTTATTTTGAATGCTTAATCTGAAACCCTAACAGATTATTTCATTTTATGGGCAGTATTTTGTGAAACTCAGGCTTCAGAAGTTGTCTCTAAGCTGGGCAAACTCTAGAGCAGAGTGAGGAGATTGTTGACTGAAAGCTGTCATTCCGAAAGGGTTCATTCTCACTCTATGGAACTCTGTGGTAAAAACTCACTTTCCATAAGCTAAATAACAACCTTTTTTCTTTAACCTGAAAAAAAGGTTGTGCTTACTGAGGAGATACTATGTGTAATAGACAATTTTAGAACCCTAGCGTTAGAAAACCTGAAATGTGTCTCTCTTTGCAAATGGTCATAGCCATAGTTAGCGCAGTGATTTTTTATATGCTACCTTTTCATTTAATATTTGATTTACACACAGGAAGTCTGCACAGTTTCTGGTTTAATTTGTGTTTCTGTTATGCTAAACTAGCCAAAACAACATCAGCCCTCCCCCAAAAGAAAGCCTTTACAGTTTACCTTGGTTGACAGAAGTTTTGTGAGATACATTTCTTTCACTTTGAATTTTTGCTTTCCTTTGTGACCTGCTCCCTTTACATCTTTGTTTGCTTCCGAGTCTGGTAAAATCTGTCATGAAGAGATTAGAGAGATTACACAGATCCAAATACAGCTCAGTATTAAATCTACCACTTAGCAGTGTAATGACAACTCACCAAATGACAGTGTTCATCTGAGTAGTCCACATCTAAACAACAAAAGCAGAGAGCAAACAGCCATTAATGAAACACATGGCTACAAGCTTGTGAGTTCTGCTGGTCTCTGGGCCATGCAACAGAGTGCATCCAGAATGCCCAGCAAGCTGTCAGTGTCATCCTTTCCTGCCTGTAGTGTGGGGGAAGCCTCTGAGAAATGCACAGGCCCTGTGCACCTCCCTAGTGACAACCTGTAGCTTGAACCACTAAGGTACAGCATCCTGTCTGCTGCAGGGGTAAGCTGGCAGCAATCACAGCTCCTCTGAAGGGAGGACAAGGTAAGATGATTGCAGTGGTTTAAGTCTCTAAGAGTGCTGAGTGCAAGTAGGCTGAGGTCAGGCTTGAATGTAATGGCTGGGAACAGACAACCTCATTTTTGCTGAGGGAGAGGCCACCCCAGTGAGATGAGAACGCCTCTCCTAACACTGATGATAAGGAAACACGTGTTAGGAGTGTGTTTTTTCACAGGGGCTACAGAAAGTTCTGCCCTCATCCACCAGCTGGGTGGGAGCAACCTGTGTTACAGGGCTGGGTGAGATGAACTGACCTCCTCTGTAAGCACCCTGTATCTCCTGACATGCTGTTGAGACAGCCAAGTCAGAGCTTTCAGAAACACAGTCAAGAGAATAAGGAAAATTACCGAAGAGTGGGGGTTTTATCATTCCTGTCTCTGGACAGTGCAGCACTATGTCTGTGATGCACAGTTCTGGGCACCAGGGAGAGGCATGTTCCCTGGGTTGGTTTCAACAAGTCAGCGCTTTGTGTCACCTGGGCTCCCCTGTCCTGCTTTCCTGCCTATGAGCCTGTATCTCCAAGCAATCATTTGCTGAGGACTGTAAGCCCTTCTGTCCTTCTTTCCTTTGCCTCCTTTCCTCCTTTTAGGCTCACCATGCCTGCCAGAGGCCCAGAGCCAGGGCTCTTCACTTGGCTCAAGTATATCCAAGTACCCATTTCTCTGACCTCCAACTGACCAAGATACAATCTGTCACAGCTCAGTTCTCTGCATTCCCAACCACTCCACACAAAAGTTAAAATAGGTTGCAGTCCCTGTTACCTGATCGGCTATTTGCCTTCTTTTTGAAGACTTTTATGGTTGCTCCATTTGAAATCTGAAAGCAAAAACAAACATCATGCTGAAACAAAACTGCTTAGAATTCATGAAAGCCTCAGTTTCATTTCCTCTGTCCCGCAGTGCAGGGCAGCCCAGCCCACTTCATTCTCCCCACAGTGCGCACAGCTTTCAGCAGGCAGCCAGGGCTGGGCTTTCAGGCACGGGCAGTAGCTGCACTTTGTCAGGATTACCCAGCCAGGTGGGAAGGCACCTCTTCCAATGCACCAGCCTTGAAGACCTTTCCCTTCCTTCGATTTTTCTAGTTCAGCCCATATGTGGACGTTGTCATTTTCATGTACTGCTCTGTGCTGTTTCTGGCACCCATCTTGCTATAGATTTCTCAGGTTAAATTCTCTGGCTCCAGTGCAATAGGATCTTATGGGAAGGTGAGGCAGGGAGGTGCACACAAAGATGAATTCTCTTCTGGTCCCCTTTCTTTCAGCTCAGTCTGTTCTACCTGTGTCCTACGGAGGGGCAATTTTGAGGGTTTAGTCTGGTGCTCCCAAGAACTATTTTCAAACTGAGCAAAATATTTATACACGGTAAGATCAAGATCCTTATCTTACCATCTTGGGATTTCTAGGAAAAATCTACCTCCTCCTTCCCTGAATTTATAGTGCTGCCAGGATGTTACGCATTATCTTTAAAACAAACTGGCAAGCCATGCTTTTATTGTCAAAGAGTAACTAAAAAATGGCTCCCACTGAGAACTACACCACTGCTCTGCTATCAAATGTTGAGTCTTGCCAAGTGCTAGTGTACTTGCCTCTATAATTACAAAAACAACCGGCCAGTTCTAGGAAGGGATCTCTGCCAAAATAATTTAAGTGTTTTTTAAACCTTGGCAGCTAGCCTGGTGTGAGAAACCAGTTTAAACATTAAGATACTCTATCGAAAGCTGTGTCTTGTGCCAAAAAATCTGCACTTACATTTGCTCCCGGAAAGTAAATGCAATCTATTTTATAAGTAAGATTTTTTTGCAGAGATTCCATCTATCACACAGAGTTTCAGAACTATTTTAGATAGCACAGAACACTTGAAAACTGCACTACAAATAGGAATATACTCTAAGGCTAGCCTGTGAGGTGATACAAACACCCAGACAGTCCTCCTACTTGGCCCTGAAGATAGATAAACAGGAACGGTGCTACCCAGCAGCTCACCCCCTCCTGGAGAGACGTGGGCAACATGCTGCCTCCATTCCCTCCCCAAGAAGTAGGAGGGCAGCTCAGTGCTGAAATGTGCTGGCTTCTGTCCCAAGGGAGATGGGCAGAGCTCAGAGGGAGAACAGTGCTTCCTTCTGGGAATCAGAGGCAGTGCTGCAGTGCAGCCATGACCAAAGCCCACACTCTAGGTTTTATTTTTGGGACAAATTATGCTTTTAGCAGTGAGTAGACCATGCTTTCCTTCTTTGGCATGACTGCAGCAGCCATACTTGCTGTTTCTTTCAATGTGATCCAATTAAAAAAAACCACCAACATTACAAAAACCCCCTTCTTTTTGCATCTTGCTGTCTGAATCGCTTTTTGTGGTGCGCTGCTCCCATGGACACCTCAAAGTATCTTTGCTTTGTCAGCTGCATTACTGAGGGGGACAAACAAAGAGAGATCTCTTCCAATCCACACAACATGGAATACAGCTACTTTGGAAAACAGAAGGCGTGGTAGTGTGGCTCTATGGCTCCTCTTCCCCAGGCCTCCTGTCCTCACTGTAATCCAGTTCCTGTCATTGAGCTCCCGGGATCACACATTCAGACCTGCTCTACGGGGCTCTGCTTGCTCCTGGAATGTGTGATACTGGTATCAGTTGAGAAACTGGAGATCTGTGACCGGACAGCAGATCTGAAAGTGACTGTCTAGCTCTCTTCTTGGGTGGGGAACAGGATGTCAAGATAATTAGCAACTTTCTTGTCATGGCTTGTGGTTATTCTCATGGAAGTGATAGTACAGACCTCATAAATAAACATATCAGTAACTCTCCTAGGAGCCAAAAAATTAGACCAAAAGTAGCACACAGGCCAGAGGCACATGAGAGTCTAACACAGTGGATTTTTTTCTCTTCACAAACACTACACAAAAATGTAAATGTACCATTCTTGCATATTTTAAAAACCTGTGTAGAAACTAAGTCTGCTTTTTCAAGATTGATTGGTGACTCTGGGACCTTCATAACACAACCCTAATGCTCCAGTGTCTTAAAAAGATTTGATGGTACTTCCTAATTTCAAACATCTGGTTACTTTCTAGCATGTAAGGCTGGCAAACAAAAAGAAAAATTACAGGCATTGTTGAAATGTAAGTCGGAATTTGTCAGGCAATGTTACTGCCCTCACAGTGTGTATGCAATGTTCCTTCTTCTTGCTATCTAGACACTTTTACAATCCTTTTTGTATCAATATGCATACAAGAAAAAAACCAAGATATGCTAATGGCTAATACTTGCCACTAAACTACTGCCTAAAATGCCACTGAGCTTTTGCCTAAAATGTACATTATTTTGTCAGTGCCAGAAAATGTGAACGAAAATATCTAAGAGACATGCAGTACAATTTCCATAAGGCAGCTGCTAAGCTATAATTAGTGTAGTTACAGCTTTGCAAAAACAACTGAGCCTCCTACCTAACTTGCATCTGCAAGAAACCATTGCCTGCAGAAACCTCAGACAAAACAAGGGCTGGGACAAAGATACCCAGGGATGACAGAGACCAGTGGAGCAGACTTATTTGCCATGAGGTCTGATACCCATGAACCACGGTCCAGATGAGCAAAAGGCTGCTGGGTAAAAGCAGGGAGCACCTGCAATAGCTGCCTGTGGTAAAGAGGGCAGGTACTGCCACATTAGACAGAAGTTCAAACACCTAATCTGATTCTGATACACTGACCTTTGCTGCACAGGCTCAAACTGCAACACTACAATGTCCTAATTTGTACAAAATCTCTACAAGTGGAGTGGAGGAGATCACATGTTCATCTACAGATAAGATTCAAGACGGGCACAGGAAAAGCCACTGGATGGTGACTCTGAACATCTGGGTTCACTGCTGACCCCCGTGAGGTAAGGAGAGCAACAAATGCCTACAGAAATCTGTAAAGTGACTCCAAATAAGCTTGCTTCATATCTAAGCAGCCTTGTCCTCTGCCCAGGCTACAAAGTCATGCTAGGAGTCCTTGTTTCTCTATGGATGGCACTGTATTTGCTCATGCAGACAGCAACATGTTCCGTGCTGGCTCAGGTTCCTCAGCACCATACTGCATTGCACAGCACAGACCTACAGCAGCGAAACTTCTAAATAAATAAAAATTTATGAACATGTTAAGAGCCAGACTTTCAAATTCAATGAGGCATGAGGAAAGATCTCTAAAAGCACTCAGCACGATAACCTCCATTTCCAAAATCTATTTGTAAGCATCACATGTGAACTTCCATATCACCTGAGGCCAATCACCTGCTGCACCCTCTCCTCCAACATCTCACTCTCTATTTTGACTGGTGTCACTGAAAACTCCTTAGAGAAGTAATGCTGCTTGCTACACTTTCACAGCGTGCTACACCCAGAAGGGCTCTGCCACCAGTTGCAGTTTTTGAGTGATGTTGCAAGGATGGACAGATATTGCAGCATTGCAAACAACTGCTTTACGGGTACAACTGGAAGCAGAGGGGAAGACTTATGGTACAAGTGCCAACAGCAGATGGAAGCAGAAACAGAGAGAGAAAAAGGGGAAGAGATTGACACAGGAGGTATCAAGAAAAGAGAGAGAAAAGCCATCAATCCTTTTTATTCTGACTTGCAATGAGATTTCAGAAGTATCAATACTGCCTGTTCAGATAATCAAAATATGAGGTGGGATGAGGTAAGCAGTTGCTCATGGTACAACAAAATCTCAACAGCAGAGACTCAGAAAGTCCCAAGGCAATGTTCATAGCTGGAAATCAGATTCTGTTTTAAATGAAATGCTCAACAGAAGTAACAGTTTACATGGTATGTTTGAACCAAGCAACCCAACAACAAGGAAACCTCTGAACAATAACAGAAAACATGACTCATTGGCAAGAACGTTGTGTGCCACACAATTCTTTCTTTCTGTTGATGACACTCAGCTATGTCTTCAAGATCAATCGAGATTCTGCTGTGCAGATCACATTTGAGAGCTGTGGAGAAACAGCTTCTCAACTCATTGGTCTGGCTTCTGTGCTTACCTCATAATGGCCGATGGTATTTAGCTTCCTTATTCCATCCTCCATCACCTCTGAGGAACCATCAATATCTAACAGTTCTCTTTGCTGCTCCTCAGACACAAGTTCTGCAGTATGACAGCAACAGAAAACAGTTACATCCCAATGGCATTCTCACCATACAGATACTTGTAAAGAAACACAACACCTAACTGTTTTTGGACGAGGGACTCCCAACTGAGCTGTTTCTCTCTATCCTTGTGCTAGGTCACATGAAAGTGGTTTTGCACTCCCATACTTCTGATTCCTTTTCTGTGGTGATTGCCTGGGTGGCTTCCCTTTCAGCAGGTCTTGGTGCTTCACTTTGTGTTGGTCAAGGCAGAGTTTTTGGAGGTGCTTTCACCTAATCACTATACTGCTGCACAAGTGTACCCTGCTGTTAAGGTTACAGCGGGACTAGAAGAAAGGTTCCACAAGCCACTTCAAAGAGATCACTAAAATGAGCTGCACAAGACTGCCATAGTACTTGTGAAGGGTGGTCAGGCACTTGTAAGGGATACACACACCAGATATGAAAGCAAATTGTGAACACTTGCCAACACAGAGTCTGAGAAGGTGAGGAAGGATCGACATCTTAGGGAGCAAGGCCAGCAGGTGACAAGTGCCAACAATATAGAGTTAGTTAGGTTTCCTACTGGAGTACGTGGGAAGTGGTAGGGTGCTGGCAGCTACAGACTTTTATCTGACCTTGGGCTCTTGAAAACCCAACAAGGAAAGGTGGTTTGACTCATCTGCTGGAACAGCCTTATTTACATCTGTAGATATTGTAGGTAACTTTGTGAGTCACAGGCAAACTGTTATATAAACCTAATCTGCCTATAAATAAGCTTGTTTGAAGGCTCTTCTGATCAAGGGCAATGTAGGCCTGTAGGAAGGAAGGAAGGAAGGGAGGTAGGAGGAATAGTAGATAAGGACTAAAATACTTGATAATCATGATATATCATCTTATCCACTAACAAAATGTAACAACTGGCTGTACTAAGGTGGATGGGCCAACCACCTTACTTACCCCAGAAAAGGAATATAGGAATTATACATGTATAATAAATAACATCTGTTTGTTAACTGCAATGCTAAAGTCCTTGCAGAAGTGAAGCAGATATAGCTCAGTGTTCTAACTGGTAACATAAATGGTCTAGTTTTTGCCTCGAAATTCTTCACAAAAGCTATGTTCTGTATGAACTCTAAAAAGAATCAAAGCCAAAGGTAAGCATTCCTAACAAGAAAACTCCACAACAGACCAGTAAACTCCACGAAAACACAACACAGCGATATCCTCTTACCAAGACCAATTTCATCCAGCTGAAGACCATAGAGAAAGCCATTCTTATTAAAGAAAGCCTGAAGGCTCTTCTCCTTGGCTTGGCCTATGGTGTCGCAGTCCAGAACATTAACTTGAATAGTTTGGCAGGCATCTCCACTCTCATTCTCTGGGATTTTTTCAAAGATAATGTTCACTGTCTGGGGAAAGAAACACATGTTAGTCTGACTTACAGGGAACACCTGGCATAGGAAACCTACAAACTCCTGACAGATTTTCAGCACCCAAGAGATTTTTAGCTTATTTATTATTAAAGTTATTTTAAATAAAGATTATTTGAAGGAATTACACAAAGAAGCATTTAGAATTCTTCCTGCTCAAAAAATCAAAGCTATATCTATAGCTATGTATTTCCAAAAGTGTATTTTGTCTTCTGCTTTTGTGCAAATGTATTTCAGTGAATTAAAAAAAAACAAGAGACGAGGAAGAATTACAATACATGTTCCAAAGAAAAGCAGATCTTTTATGTAAAATGAATGCCTCAACAGCAAAACTGTAAGCAACAAGAAATCTGATAAGGTTGTTGAGTAAGTAGTCACGGTAAGCATGATTGATTCTGAGTGGATAGAAAGCAGTGTTAAAATGCCTATTTACACCAGCAGATTATGCTGAGTGCTTTATATCACACAGAAAGTACACCTCCCCTGGAGATGCCAGCGTCTGTCTGGGTACAGCCGTGTCGCTGGAGGCAGCACAGACAGGGCTGCTACAGAAGCAGTGAGAAGAGAGAGCATCTTGCAGCAAACAGAATCCGAAGTGGTACAGATCTGCACTGTGTTCTGTTAGGTATTATTCCAGGTCAAACACCCATGTCTGGTTACAGCACCCCTGCCCTTTAGCTCACAGCTACTCTTGGCTGGGACACAACTCCCCTGCTAGGCTGCACACGAGCTGAGTACAGGCTGGAGGGAGGTGCCAATGACACTGAGCCACCATCTCCAGGGAACGGTTTTTTTTGTCAGGTCATTATTTCTGATCAGGTCAGGCAGATTAATTGCTAGAAGGCAGGGAATAAGGGATGAGCACAGAATTGCAAGTGCTGAGCAATAACAGCAAAAACTTCCAGTGCCACAGCCTGCTCTCTGCAGTGAAATCACTGTCCAGCTACATGCATACAGATGTTCTGCTGGAGATGTCTTGGAACAGAATTAAAGTAAGTGTTTTAGGTGCCAGCACTTGACTGCAAGTGGCATAGGAAAAGAAATGTACTCAAACCATTCTGGCTGTTGAACGATTCTGGTATAATATTCATCTTCTGACTGAAATGAGAGGACTGCAGGTGTGACTCTGTGAAGGACTGATCATTAAAACAGGAAGGAAGTAAACCATTTTTTTCTCTGCTGTCATGTGAAGGAAATAACTTCTGTCCAGGTTGTTGCAGGGACAGCTTTTCTCTCTTGTTAGAAAAATGGGTAGTTATTAATAGTTGTAGAATGGTATTTTCTGCTTATTACCCAGCAAGAGCAGAAATTACAACATGCTGCTGGTGAAAAAAAGTAGTCCAATGCAACATAAAATAACTTTAGTGTTTCTACAGAAGCAAAGGGAGTATTAAAACCAGGGCTGCAAAGCTATGAAGATCAGGATTTAAGAAAGACTAGGATGTAACTAAAGTAACAAGGAATAACTTGATCAGGACATCGAGATGTTTAATTGTGAGGAAAATGAGTCCATGGAAAGGACAGACGGAATGGGAGACAAGGATATGTGGGAACTGCAGAAGGAGAAGCAGACTGGACACCATGCCTCAGGTTGGGATTTCATGCAGAAAATTAGTGAAAAATATATTGGCACAGCAACGAGGGAGTCATGCTTGGTTAGGCCCACAGACCAACTGAACAGACAGCAGTCCTGTCCTTGACTATGACTGCCCTGAGGTGATGGTCTTGTAGGATTAAAATGTGGACAGGGACTAACTGTATTTGTCCTTGGAAAACTCATTTTAATCAGTCTTTGCCCCTTCCAGTCTCCAAACTGATCTTTCTGAAGCAGCTTTCTTGCACTTTAACTGATGTTGATTTAGCTCTTTGTCCTTGGAAGCATTCCTTCCTTTAGATGATCCTTTCCTTCTAACATTATTCCTACACTGCAATATTCATGTTCCTGCTCCTGCTTCATTTTCTACTCCTTTCAGACTATCAAGAGGAACTGTCTATTTCACTTTTTCCTCTCCTTTTCAGCATCTACTCTCACACAAGTTGCACAAGAATGTGCAGCCTCTTCAGTCATCAGCACATGAGAGTCCTCCCATCCCCACTCCACTTGCTGTAGGCTGACAGGACTGCAAAAAGAGAGTAGTCCTTCTTCATATAGGTGGAATACAAGTCATGTATGGACTCCTTAAGTGAAAGTATCCACAATGTGAGGATAATAGGAACACTTTATAACTCAAAGAAGTGGTCAGCTGGGAAAGAATATTTAAAAATATTTAAACACATAGAAGTCTCTAACCCATGAGAGCCAGATGATTTTGCTGATATGATTTCCTGCAGGAGTTAATCTTAAGTGATGAAGCAATTGATGGGGAGCTAGGAAAACCAATTATTGTTAAGTTGTCCCTCTGCAGCTGAAGTTTTCATAAATCAGATTCAACCTGTCTGACAGCACAATCCCTGGCTTTAGAAACCATTAATCAGAAGCTGACAGTCACAATCACTGCATTTAGACACAAAATGTAGAACTAGAAAAAGAAACAGAAGTTATTGTAAAATTATGAAAGCCCTTTTACGATCAGCTCTGGAGGTCAGAAAATATATAAGAGAAATCACAGGAGGATACGTGAAAGTCACAAGAAAATATCATCAAGCCTTTTCTAAACTCCCTCACTTTGCAAAGGAAACAAAAATACTGTTAACTTAGAGAAAGGTTCAGGAGAAAATTATAGGACTTGGTTCAAGCTAGTAGTATCTAGAGACAAGACTTAATGCACTAGAAACTAGTGACAGCAAGACAAAGTCACAGTATTCTTCAGAAGAGTTTTAACATGGGTTGCAAGAATTATTAAAGGCTACTTAAGAAGGTGGCACCTGCAACTACTTGCATAGGAACTAGCTTGGAACCTAGCTACAAGACAGGAATAAACTTAAAAAATGTATCTTCACACATGCAGTGACAGAAATAATGACATTTGAAGAGAGTGTTTGCAGATGGCTTTTCAGATTTGTAGTTTTCTTGAAAATTAATTTCACACAATGAATTATTTAGCAGAGCTATTAATAACCATAGCAGATAATAGATGTGGTTTAATAAAGAAATGAGATAATATCATATTTTCTAGAAATAAAGAACAATAATCTGGGCTATTCAAGGACTCTTATTACCCTGTTATCTACTCAGCTATGAATCTGAACAAATCATATTTCCATTTATCAGTCAGATGGGAAAAAAACGAAAAACCCCTTTTGATTGGTGAAAGACAATTTCTATAAAGAGTCAGTACCATGATGTACCACATAACAAAACTGCCTTAAAACTACTCCTGTCTCCCAGACTATGAAATACAATGAACAGGAAAAATCAGACTGATTGCATGATCCTTCTGAAGGAGCCAGGACAGTTAGCTGTGAAGAGGTTATAGAAGAGTTAGCCAATTGGCACAGAAAATGCTGCAGGAGTTAAATTTAGGTGAGATGGGCACTACACAAAGGAAGGGTTGTGCTGTTGATGCTGCAGTGTATGGTAATCTGTCTCTAATCCAGAGGACTCTCCTGTAGCCAACATCTGCACTGCTCACTTCCTAGTGAGGGTTGCTGTGTTCTTTTCTGCTGACAAAAATCCCCATGTGTCACATGCTTTTAATAGCTTCCTTATCTCTCACAAAGTGTGACTAATAATACCACAACCATGATGTCTTATTAGAAATTGCTTTCCTTGTCTCTGCTTTACTCCCTTACAGCCCTCCTACTTTTTTTAACACCCTTCTTTTAACTCATAAAGCAGTTCAACACTTTAAACAACCTTCCACTATGTGGCTTTGCTTCACTTTTATTAAAAGGCAGTTGGCTGAACAGGTGAATTGGATAATTTCTTTGCATCTAAAAATGCAAACACATTGCAGCAAGGAATTCAACAGCCCAAATACCTTTTTTAAGACAAGCAGTGATTATTCAAAGGAATGCTGGAGCACCAAGTCTACCGCAAGAAGTCTCCCCTGGTTTCCCACAGGAGATATACCACTGAGAATGTCTCCCTTTCCAGGCTGGCATTTTCTATTCCAAATGAAACTCTTCAGTGAAATGCTAACACTCAGCTGTGGAGTACACTTCTTCATCAGTCATTGAGCAAATTATCTGCCGAGGGGTGCAGCTGCTTGTCTGCCTGTGAGAAAGCAGGCTTGCTTCCTCAGCCTGAGGAAAAGCTCCATGACACATCCAAGTCTCTTTCAAGGCAGCTTTATTTCTCAGTACTCAAATATAAGCACAGCATGAAAGAGCACAGCTTCTCAGCCCATACTTGACCAATGCTTTAAGAAGCAGCTTTCCTTCCTTCAATTCCTCCACTTGAGTATGTACTTCAGCAGCCCATCTCTGTTCAATACCCCACCCTTTCTAGCAGAGAGGGTTAACAGTAGGGCATTGGGTGATCTAAGGTCTGTGGCCTTTTCAAAAAAGGCATGGGGCCCTGCTAGGGAACAGCTCTAATGCAATGCAAACACAATATGTTTCTTGGTTCTCTTTTTTTCTGGTTACAAATGGCCTGAATTTTAAAAAAACCTCTCCTGACCTGTGGAACTTACCCTGATTTTTAGGAGCCTGTCTGTCTCCTGCATGGAACTGAACTCCCAATCCTGAAAGGACATATTCTCATGCAGAGCACCTACACCCTTGTTTGTGCCCTGATACTGATTTGAGAATTGAACTCCCTACCAGATGTATCCCTGCATCTTCAAGTGCCTACACAGCTTAAAAAAATCTGGACACCAAGTGTCTGCAGATTTGCTTCACCATCTCTATATCACTCTCTTTTTGGCTGTATTTTTATGCTTTGCTCTGGATAGGTAGACTTTAATGTACTGCTACTGTAGGGCTGGGGAAAGGGGCAAAACAAAATACCAACAAAATACTGCAAGACTCAGACTGTTCCCACAGTGAGCAACTGTGCAAATGCATTTGAAAACTCAGATCAGAATTTATTCCATTTTGAAAACAAAACCTGCAATCCTTTAGGCAGAAATGTTTTTCCACAGTAAGGAGAAAACACTTGGTTCCCTGCCTGTAAGCTCACAGGTCCTGCATGTCAATGCAGTGCATGTGAAGTGGTGTTAGTGAGAGAAGAAAACAGACTACTTTCTCTTTAGCCACCTGTTAAATGCTATTTTTGAAGGGAAAATGTGTACAGCTGGCTTGCTTCCCCAGCACAGAAAGCCTCACCACTCCACCTAAGTCTCTTTCACAGCACAGTTTTAGCTTCCAGCGTAAATCTCAGATAAACCACCAAACAAAACAGTTTCCCAGTCCAGCCAGAACCACAGTCCTTGAACTTCATCTCTGCAATTTTATTGCAGGATTCCTCTCTCCTTTTGTGATGGTTTTAAAGGGAACATTCAGCACTTCTCAGCTAAGTCCAAGGAATGCTGCACAGTAAAGGGGGAAGCTGGCCTGTATTAACCCTAGAGCTTTACCTTTAGCTATTCAAAAGCAGGAATACAAAGTACACAGGCAGCAAACAAGGTTCAAGAAGGGCTGTGAGCTCTCACTTCCCCATCCATCTGCAGATAGTGTTCCCCAGTGACAGCAAGTCCTTCAGACCACTTACCTTTTCTCCTCTTCACTGCAATCTGACCACAAGACCCTATCAGTGACTGCATGCATAGAAGTAGCTCTAGAAAAAGTATTTAAGGTTGTTCAGCAGTTTCAGAGTCAGCTATGCCCCCCAAGAGGCTCTCAATTTGAATGTGTGCTATAAATTAGAAATGTCAACTAATTCCACAGGACCAGATGTTTCTGTGCAGTCTACTAGTAACAGGCATATTGAGCTTGCTTCAAAATTGTTGCTCTGCCTCACTACTGTGTTTTGCATCCTATGGGTACATAGAGCAATATATTTAAATTTACTCTGGACCTCAAATACATGCCAGAATGCAGCATGCAAACAAGGAAACCAAGGATCTTGGATTATGCATTTGATTTTTAGCCACAAATTTCCTTCCAAATGCACACTCTGGTAACTTAGCTTAAAGTACCTTCAAATGCAGCCTCTAACAACAGCTTTGTAAGAAGAAGATTTGACTATTACTTTATCAGTTTGAAGTTTTCAGTAGAAGATGACAATTCAGAAATGATTTACAGAAACGTTGCCATTTCAGTGAGTTTCCTATGTGGCCCAGTGAGACAAGTCCAATGGACTGCTGACCAGCCAAATTTTCCAGGGTCATGTAGTCTACTCCAGTATACGGCATCTCAGCACGTCCAAGTTCTTGCTTCAAAACAGAAGATGGGCAGACCTGGAAACTTCAGCCCTACCAGAGACTCAGCATATGGGCTCTGAAAAAGACTGAATCCTCCTCCAAAGCCACCAGCACTTGCCCTGTCCCTGCCATGGCCATTGCTGCTGGGCAGTTTCTGTTCCCAAGGTGTGAAGCCCACTATTCAGTAGCACTTCTCATACTCCTCATTATGTCAGGTAACTCCAACTGGAAGCCAGGAACTAAGAAGCAAGGAAGCTACAAAAATGACTAGAAATATACATTTTGAAGTTCTCAGACCTAAAATCACTTGAAAATTCTGGAGCAGAAGAGTGCTCTGGCTATTCTGAAAACCTTTTTCAGACCTCCTACTCTAAAAGCCACAATTTTTACATGCTCCAAAGTGCAATAATCCTGCTATCCCTTCTCATCTCAGTGTCAGAATGACGATCAGAAATCCAGCTATCAAAGACGTTTGGGTGTAACTGGAAAACAGGAAGCACTTCTTAGTTGCTTTCAGAAAGGCAAAAAATCTATGGTAAAGTTCAGAAGCTTAGCTAGACTTCTTGTTTTTAACCAAGCAACTGAAATCCACCATGCTGTAACCTTGCTAAATTGAAGCCAATTTGGTGCTAATAATATGGAAATCCACAGCAAACTATTGCCTAAAGATTAGCCACAAATAAACACAACAGAAAAATAAAACCTCTGCCTTCCATTCTTTCATTCATTGGTAAAGTGTAGTTTAGTTTAGATTTCAAGCACATTTATATTTCTGTAGTATACTTTAAAATAAGAAGGATTTTTTAATACTCCGAGACTTCATTAAACCTACTCTTTGGTGATTAATGCATGCTGTGAAGAGAGGGGTAAGTGTTATTTGTGAAATGTTTATCAGTGAAACACCACCTAGTTAAACGCTTAGTGTGTTTTGAAACTTTGTCAGCAATAATAATTTTACTATCTGGATACTTAACTACTACCTTAGTGTCTTAAGAGCCTTGTTTTAGCTTCTTAGAAACAGAGAAAACTGTCTGTGCTTGGAGGGAACACAAGCTGGCAAACATACCACTGTTTTGAATTCAGACACTTGCCACAGCAGCCAGTCTTCATTAAGAGTGTACAGGGCTTTGCAAGTTATTGCATCAACGGGTCCTTTGTTTATCCTCTGATTGAGGGTTGTCACCAGCAAATAGAAAGGTTCACCAATTGTCTCCTAAGACAGGAAACAAATCAAGAAACGTTTATTTTTGTAATCATTAAATGAGCATGACTAACTACAAAAAAATCAAGTGTAACAAATGGTGTTATTTTCTTTTAAGTAACTCATTATCTTGCAATTAGAAAAGAAAATCCCTCCGAGCAGATTTATCAAGTTATTTGTTTAACCTCCATCTTTTGCTTTTCAGTGTGAAAGTCTCATGCAAATAGCAAGGGACATCTGGAGTGAGTGGCAAGATAGCTCACAGCCCCTTGCTGTGCACAAGCACACTACAGACAAGCTGCTCCTACTCCACCTGGCAGACACTTCCTAGTTCCACCAAAGAGTGGGTGGGGGGTGAGACATGCACATGTTCACATGCATACTTCAGCTACTTCTTGCATTTTCAGTCTTGTGAGAAAACAAGCTAATAGTTTCCTATTGAATTGGTGTCTCCCCTTTTTGTCTCTGAAAAACGTCTTGGGAGCAAGCTGGTGGGACTTACCCTGGTGTATAAGCAAAAGAGGAAATGAAACTGGGGCTCTCCTCTCCTGCCTAAACCCCAGGCCTCAGGAATGCACCTGAGAAAGGAAGCATGTATCTCTATTTCCATGTGACACCATTCCTGCAGCCTGGCTAAGGCATCTCACTAGCACAGCTCTGTAAAAACGCCTGGTGTATCGAGAACATATCTCTGACAGTTCCTTGGCACTCTCCTCAGTTCCAGGAAACCAGTGTGAGCTGCTGAGCCTCAAACAATTCTGCTGCTGTATTAATGCAAGCACTGATGAGAGTGATACCAACAGTGTGATAGCATCACATTGATAAGAGAGACAGGAAGAGTAACCTGGCAATGAAACCAAGAACAAAGTGCTATCAAGTTACTAAAATAAACAAACATTAAAATGAAACTAAAAGCTTGCTTTGTTTTCATTTGAAGTAACTTAGTTCTTGAAATCTGCAATACTGTTTGGAGGTTGAAAAGTTTGGAGAGGAGTTTTGTTTTCCAAAGGATGGTATTCCTTAAATCTCCATTTCTTGGAAGCGTTCCAACAACTTGCACAGAAGGGTACAGCTGCATTTTAACAAGCGTTAAAGTCTTTTAGTATGGTCACAATACATCTCACTGGGCTGAAATGTCTGATATGAGAAGGAATATGCTGGAATTACAAAATTACCCAAATCTTGGCCAAATACATGACACAATCATTGCTTGGAGATGTGCTCTTTTCCTGCATTCCGTTGATGACAGCCAGCTAAGTCACCTAAACTAGAATAGCGCACACTCATAACATTAAATGCCAGACCGAATGCTTTAAACTGATCTCTCTAACAGCTCCTATGGAAAAAATCAATTAAAGAAATCCTCTGCATATCTTACGTAGTGAAAAGATGTACACGTACCCGGAGAAATCCAGAAAGGCAGACAGACATCCAGTTTGTCAGCAATTTTTCTACCACAGATTCAGTTCGTCTGAGCAGGAGCTTAGGCTGCACATTGCTTGACTGCTCCATCAAGTCCCTTGTCAACACTTCCAAAATATGGGTCAGATAAACTAGCTTAGTTTGTAATGCAATAGTCAAGAAGGATGCAAACAAGCACCTGTGGGGGAAAAAAAAAACAACAAGAATGCTGTAATTTTGGAATTTCTCTTCCCAGTCATCTTTAATAAATGAAACACACTAGTGCTGTTCATATCTTAAGTTCTCCCTCTTCAGGCACATAAACTGTCCACTGTTCTCTACAAAAAATATAAAAAATGCAAGTCCATCTGCTCTTGTGATTATTTTTTAAACACAGAACTTGTGTCTCTAAATTTAATTCTGCAGAACAACACCTGCTTCAGTGACAGAACATTTCTAAACTGTAGAACTGTTGATCTAACTGCAGGAAGTGTTTACAGTTTTGAACTGAGCTTTCCTGCTCCTTTGCCTCTTTGTTTATACGTACAAACATTCCAATTTCTCTTTAATTGCTTGTTGTAATGGCAATGTTTTTTCTTCCTCAGTGTGTGCAGATGGAGAAGGAAAAATGCTCCAGAGTACCGCAAGCTTGTTTTGCAAAAAGGAGAAAACACATTTGTGTGCTACAATCCATGTTGTTTTTTCCTGCTAATTCTTTTTCTTGAAGATGATAAGCATAATCATACTATACCTGTCTTTCACAGAGAAATTTTTCTGCTTTTCAAGGGTGTGAATGAGAGTAACAAGAAAGTTCTTGTTACAAATTAAAGCATGCAACATGTTGAAGCTTTCATCCTTGCTCGTTTGGTCTCTGCTCTGGAATAGTTAAACAAAAATAAGCAAACTGTAGTTTGGCTATGAGATGGATTCTTAATGCTTAGAAAAAATTGAAAGAAACATATGGGATAAGATCCTGGCCTCATTCAAATCAGTGGGAATTTTGCATTTATTTAAGGGCTCCCAGGACTTTACCAAAAATGCATTTGTGTTTGTGTACAACACAGAATATACACATGCAGAGTATACATTTTCTGCCCTATACACAAAGCAATGCCAATAGTTAAGTTTGCCCATCATTTCCCAAGATGAGATTCCGTTTTATTTAAATAAGTCATAATACATATTGGTAAAAGCATCTTACACTTCAAACTCTTTTTACATATAAATCCATGTAACTCTCCTCCTGGAGGAATGGGAACATACTGAAAATGCAAGCTGATGTGTTCTAGGACCACACTGAGAGAAGGGATACAATCACTCTTGAAAAAAAAATTAATTAAAGCATATCACACTACTTCAGCTTACCTGCGGCATTTCTTCACTGAAGATGGATGCAAAGCCTCCCGACTAAAATATAAGGGGATATTTATCATTCATAAGTACACCAAAAGTTTCTAACACATGTATGTTTAACACGCCAAGCATGTTCCTGATACTCCTTGAAATAAAACAATGGAAATGCCAGTTTCTAGAGCAGATACAACATAAAAACTCTACACAGTAACTTCTGCAAAGGTGCTGCCAAAAAGGTGCTGCCAGAAAGTGAACTCTAAAAATGACCTGGTATCAACTTCAATGTTCTGTGTGTGCTACTCAGTGCTGCTGAGGTGCACCAGCACAGCAGTCAACCAATGCCCCCCAGGAAGAGCTGTGTATCACTGTCATCTGCAAGTGTGATGGCGTGCAAGGGGTGCTGCAGGCTGCATCCTTCCTGGGTGGCAGCGATAGCCTTTGGTATACAGGGCTGCTGTTAACCAAGTGACACTTCAGCTCAGCTGCTTCCATTCATTTCAAGGCCCTTTATGAATATTCACTAACGAACTCTCCAGGAGGCCCATGCTGTCACTCTCCACGGAGACACAGGTGCCACCACACATCCAGTCCTAGCAAAAGCTCTCACACAAAAGGAAGCCCTCAGTTCTCAAACACCTTGTCAACGCCTCTTGAGCAACAAACTACACTATTTACTGTCACCTGCTTTATCTGTGATGCTGGTGGCCCCTAGTTTCCTTACAGAATCACAGAATAGTTTGGGTTATAAAGGACTTTAATGATCATCTAGTTCCAACCCCACTACCATGGGTAGGGTTATCTTCCACTGGACCAGGTTACTTAAATACCGGTCCAATCTGGCATTGAACATTTCCAGGGATGGGGCACCTACAACTGCTCTGGACAATCTGTTGCAGTGTCTCATCACCCTCATCACAAGAAATTTCTTCCTTATGTCCAATTTAAATTTATCCTCTTTCAGTTTAAAACCATTAACCCTTGTCCTGTCACTACAGGCCCTGGTAAAAAGTCTGTCTCCATCTTTTTTATAAGCCCCATTTTAATTGAAAGGCTGCCTTCCTTTCTAAAGGCTGAACAATCTCAGCTGGCTCAGACATTCTTCATAGGAGAGGTGTCCCAACCTTCTGAGCATTTTCATCACCCTCCTCTGGACCTGCTCTAACAGGTCCATGTCCTTCTTGTGCTGGGAGCCTCAGAGCTGGATGCAGTGCTCCAGGTGGGGTCTCACAGGGGCAGAGAGAAAGAATCACCTCCTTCAGCCTGCTGGCCACGCTTCTCTTTGATGCAGCCCAGGGTATGACTGACTTTAGGCTGTGAGCACACACTGGCGTCTCACATCTAATTTTTCATCTACATACCTGACTTTTCATCCCTCCCTTTCCTTATTTCTCCTGTTCTCTTCTACCCTACCAAACCTTTCTTGCTCTTCCTCCAATGGCTATTCCCATTTTTCCAGATCTTCTTCAGCAACCCTAACACCAACTACCAATAAAAGACACACACACATGTGCACAGAGTGGAAGAACCAGAACTGTGTTAAAGGTTAAAAATGTTTGTGAACAGGGAAGAAGCATGGTAGCATTAAACCAAACAATGTGTGAAATTGAGGGGAAAACAGAAATAATAAGACAAATTTAAGATGCAAAGCAAAAATCAGGCTGAACATCAAGAATATTTTAATAATAGATATAACATGCAGTTAACACCTATAAGCATTAAAAGCTATTAAGCCAGATTAAAGATAGAAAATTGAAGCAGTGGGAAGCAAGACACTCAAAATAAAGATGGAGTCCATCATTCTCAATTTTAGCTATTGGAGTCCCTCCTTAAGCAACTTGTCCCATCCTAAGGGAGGCGCCTCAAACAAACTGCACAAATTGCCTTCTTGCACTGCCCATCTCTGCACTGACTACAGAAGATGCTCAGTGAACAGCTTCAATTTCCATGTTTAAAGAGCTTAGATTAGATGAGACAAAGCCCATCAATCAATCACACTGGAGGGCACAAAGAGTACAATATGGACATCATTCAAGCACATGCGGTTAGTGAAGGAAGTGGTGGTTTGCCACTTTGACCCTTCTGTCAACCCTTCTGACACTCAGTTGCCAGATATACCCCACTGGCTTTTCTGTTCATCTATAATATTTGTTTAGTGGAGCACTGCTTTTCTGCCACATTCATACAGCACAAGGCATGGCTGGACACTCCTGCAATGTAAACAATAAGTACTTAGCAGAAAAAATTGGTACACAACACATTAAGTAACTTGCCTGACACCGTCTGTTTGTAGGGAGCTAACAGTAGCAAGTGTACCTTCCTGGGATAAGTATTTCAAACTGAGACAAAACTCAACTGAAATAATTTCTGGGATGTGCAGTGGCATGAGACTCACTAAGGCAAAACAGGAGCCCTCTCCATTTTTACTTTACAGAATGCAGCAGAGTGGCAATCCTTATGCTTTTTTTTCTTAACTTTTTATTTGCATAAAGCACGGCATTTCCACTGAGTCAGCTTTTACAGATTATTACTGTTTTGACAACAGAAAGTATAGGAAAAGGTATATTCTTAAGAATAAAAATGCTATTTTAATGGTAATATGCCTGGCAACAAAACAAACAGAAAGAAAGAAGATGCAGGAAGTAAAATTTCCTTTCCAGTTTCTTCAAACCACCTGGTGACCCCCTCAAAATTAGGCTAGGGGCATTACATTAGTACCAGCAGAGATATTCCCAGTGTCCTTTGTGTGAGAACTGGACTCAAAGTATACAAGGATTTTGTGTATGTAATGGCTAAATATTATTGTGCCTTACTATCTGGTATTTGGTGGTGTAAAAAACCCAAAGGCCCCATTCTGGACTATCACATGTATTTAACTTTATGACTATGAGCTTTTACTAGGACACAAACAGTAATAAAGTAAAGCAGTGTGCAGAGAAGAGTGCAAGGCTTGGCAGCAGCACTGATGAGTAACACATGAAGCCTAGTAGGTAATTCACATACATACCAGTTATGCCCTAAACTAACCAAGTTTCTACTTATTGGTGTCAGTCATACAGGAAAATATCGCCATTTGAGACCACAGCTTCTGCCAATTGGATAAATGCTCATAAGCACTGGTTAACATCATGATATAATATTGAAAGCTGTGGGAAAGGCACTTACCAGCATCATAATGTGCCACACATGCAAGAAAAATTAGTAAGAGAAGTAAAATATTCAAGAGAAGGCCTCTTTGGTCCTCTGATGCAGTGGCACAAACTGCTTCAATGAACACTGAAAATATCTGCCCCTAACTGGAAAACACTTATGTCATTTCTAAGCATTTGAGTTGCACTCCTTCGAATCAACATCTTACCATTTCTGTCAGCACCTTGGTGTAGAAAGCACCAACTTAGAGCCATTTCTTCATCCCACATGTCTAATTAGGAAGTGTCATGATGTTAGGTAGCATGTTAGCTAGCCTGACTATTACTCTAATTAGCTATAGCATTGGAAGTGAAAGCATGGGAACAAAAAAAGCAGTGGATAAATTATAGCTTAGTTAGGACGGCCTGAAAGACAAGCAGTTCAGTGAGGCTGAACAGAAATAAATGGATACACACACAACCCTTGAAAATTCAAGAATGTTGCTTTATCTACAGCATAAAGGCTTGGCTAAATATAGAGATATACACCTTTAAGTATTCTTTGGTAACTCTTGATTTAAGGAAAGTTTCTTGTGAGACAATGTGCAATTACTGTGTAGCATTTTCTTTAGTGTTTGATCCTGACCTTCCTCGCTTTTTTTAATGTTAGTCAGCACTGACAACTGAAAGACTTGTAAATATTTACCTCTGGAAAGAAAGTTCTAAGAGCAAAGTGTTTGTAGTCAAGGAAGGGAACCGTTCCAAAACTATCCACCACATCTAATTCATCCATCTGTAGTTCAGCAAATCCTGAAAAATCACCCCCATCCCCCCCCAGACAGTTAGTTCAGTTGACACAAAATCAGCTTCACAATTATAACTTGGCCCCCAGTTAAAAAACAGTTTTCAGTGAAGAGGGGTTGTTTTTATAGCTGAAGCTCTTTAGCAATCTACTTTTTTGTTGAAGGAAATACTACACGCAATCCTGTTAGCTCAGTGCTATCTGCTACTGCAGCACATACAGTATTAAACAGGAACTCTGATACAACACAAATATTCTAACAGCTACAAAATGAAAACGTTTATATAATGTGAGCTTCTTGACAGTTTCAGTTCAGAAAATACGCTGTAGACCTACCCTCACGTATTTCCTTGCGAATCTCATATTCCAGCAGTTCAAGCTGCTGACTCTGCTTACGAGTTAACTCTTTGGATTTGTATCTGGTAACTATGAATGCCGCTAAAAAGGAAGAAAAAGAGACTCTGAGTACAGAAAGCACAGAACAGAAAACTCCCATAAAAGACATATTTTATTATCAAGAAACAGAAAGATTAATGTACATTTGCACACTTACTGTTTTACTGTTGTCAGTGTGCCAGTACCCATGAGCCCTGGTTATCTGGATCTATACCCCAATCTTTAATAAAAATAATTTCTTATAACAAGGTCTTGAATTGTCAATCCAACTTTATTTGAAAGTGTAGCACACCCTGCTATATACAGCCTGCACAGTGAGACACAGACTCTAACAACCACTTCTACTAATAGCAACCTACTTAAGGTAGCACTGATTAAACAGAAAAAACAGCTGTTTTGAACAGAAAATCCACCTACAAATTGTTAACTTTTCTAAAGCTTATTTAGAGAGAATAAAGGCATGAGATATGGTCCCTTTTTAAAATGGATTTCAAAACAAAAGGAACCAACCAAATGAACAAACCCCTATGCATATTAAAATAAATGGAAATTTATCAAATATATAACCAGGTAAAAACACTCAGAAAAAAGGGAGCACCAAGAAGAGAAGGGGGTAGCTATTTACCTCCCTCCGTTTAGTAATAATCCACAAATATGTGATCCACAAAGACATGAATGATCCAAATGAGATTGAGCAGAAACACCACGAACACTGCCTGAGGATAAGCAGTTTGTTAGGGAACATCTGCCCCAGGGACAGGAGGGTAGCTGAGCTCTGACAGCCGGAAGGGACCAAGCTGTGACACAAGGATGTCAGTCCTGTGGCTTGCTTCATGGAATGATAGTGAGTAATCCCAGCAGAACAGACAGAAATACTGTCTTCTAACATGCTTGTAACATGCTGCAGTCTGACAATTGAGACTTCACCACCAGAACAGACTTAACTTTGTCCACTCTTATTGGGAACGGGGTAAAATCACCAGACTGTGACAGCTCCAGAGTAGTGAGTATGTATAGTGCTTGTGTATAGTGTTGTCCCTTCAGCAAATCAAAAGCTGAAAATACGTCATTGTACTTACCTATAATGACACCCACCACAATTGGTAGCAAAATAAGAACATATAAATATATGTGTGATGATGTTGGTTTGACTTCATGCTCAAAATTTCCTAATTTCACCTGAAGAAAAGCAATAGCTGTGTTAATAGAGGACAGACATTATTTCAGTGCTTAAAATGACATCTTATGTACTTTTAAAAAAAAGTATTTAAGGCACGTAAGGATGATAGTAGATTATTGGGAAGACAGCAGAAGTTCAGCAAAATGTATGTGAACCAACATTAACTCAACTTTCATTGTATTTGATGTTTAAGCAGGGTAACAGAGCAATGATGAAAAAATTTGGAGGTCCTTATATACCACCAAATTTTGTCATGCTCTTGCTGCTAACTAGAGCCCTCAAATGAAAGGCAAGATCTGGCCTCCAGCTGGCCGAGCGGCTCATGCACTAAGAGTCACTGCTAAACACTGTGGCATTTTGAAATGAGGAACACATGTGCTTGCACTCACAGTGTTACTCTGCTGAGCAGAAAAGTATGGTAAGACCCATGATAAGAATAAGGGAAGTAGAATTTTTCATAGACACCTGGCCTACAGCCCTCTTCCCTATTTCTTTGCAGAAGTTTCAACCTCTTTATGTAGGATGTTGTTCCTGAAGGTCCTTAAGAGAAAATGCAACATACGATACATGCACAACATGTACATGAACATGTTGCCATACACGTACAACATGCCCCAGCAGTGGGCTTGTCAGAGGCAGGACAGACATTAATTCTTAGGCATATATGAAAGTGCTGAAGTCTGCCAAATGCCAAACTGAGGCACTCACCACTGATAATTATGGCAGAAGAAATTTCACAAAGAAGGATCTCAAAGAGGACTGCGAAAGCACATAAATAAAGGGTAGCTAAGACTATAAACAGGCTAGACATAAAAATATGTTTGACACATAAAAAGAATACCACCAAGTGCCAGGGATAGAAATGAGCTTGAGATAATTGAAAAGGAGGGCTGCGTTGAAATTATTTTGGGTTACAGCAGGGAAGGCAGAGATCTGGTGATTGCAATCAGTGGCTTGTCACAGGAGGTGAGCAGCCAGGGCAGCTGCAGACTGCCAACTGGATAGTCACATCATAGCTACATAGACACAAGCAAGCAAAAAAACCCCACAGGGATGGAAGGACAGAGCCTTTGTATTTCTGGGGCTACAAAGAACAGAAGACAGAGCAGATCTATTACCTTCACCAAATGTTACTTTTTCCTCTGATGTTTCTATGTTTTCACAGTTCCTATGCAAAGTTCTTTTGGTCTGAGACTTCCTAGGATCCCATTAGCCTTTTCCAAGGCTCAGATGCATTGGTGGCTAAATACATTAGCCATCCTGTGACTAATATACCTATTTTTCTGACTTGTCATGTCCAACTGAAAAATTCCTAAAGCAGAAATTTCTGTTACTCTTCCTTGTTTATTGAAAAACTGAGACAAAGCATTCACTTAATTTTCTGCCCATATTTAGATTCTCTTTATTCTTCACCATAACCTTCCTGTTAGTGGCCCCATGTCTTTCCTTATTTTTTATCTTGTTTATGAGTCACAGACTATATAAGGTACACCTGAATTAATCCAATTCCTATTCCTAAATTAATTTCATTTTTCCGCATGACATTATAAAACCCTCTCTGGACTGGTAATGCCTCTGAGCTTTCTGTCATCAGCAAGTGTTATTAGCATAAGCCTTATTTTTGTGATCAAGTCAGTGGTGATATTAAAGAATATCTGTATGAACATCAGCATTGCCCAGTCAGCTCCCCTTAGAGAGCATCCCCCCTGGCACCCTCATAATCACCATGTTAAGTAGTTTACTGAATGACTTCCAGGTACATGTGATCTATCGCTTTTTTGTTGTTGAGGAAATCACTCATCTTAGGAAATAAAAGATATCTGCTTTCATTAAAAAGAATTTGACAATTATCCCACTTTCCACTTACCTCCAAGTCTTTCAGGAGTCATTCAAAATACATTATAAAGTTTTACATAGAACTAGGATTAAATCAGCAAGCCTCCATTTGCCTAGGGTTTGGGGTTTTCTTCAATTTAAAATACTGGTTTTCTATTTGCTGCTCTCCAGTCATACAGCACGTTTTATTTAAAATCTTTCCTACTAAGCCTACAGTGTCATGTGTCAGTTCTCCCCAGTGCTACGATGGGAATGACTATGTTCCTGCTGTCTTGAGCCCTTTGATCTATGTGAATCTTGCTTCTGTCACAAGAACGGCATCTTCTACTCTGACACCTCCATTCAGACTGATCATTCTGTCTTTGAACCCACACTCAATATCTTCTTTTTTCTGGAAAACTAAGGGAAAAGATACAATCATTCTTGAGCCATACTTATCTTTTATCCCCATCTTATCCTTTTTTCAGTGGCCCTACATCTTCTATGATAATCTATTCATAAGGTTTAAAAAACACATGTGAGGATTTGCTACCTCTATATTTTTCTTTTGCTGGAAAAAAATTTAAGGTACTAGAAGTGCAATGTTACATGATAACTATTGCATTTGACTTGCCTTCATGAAGTGGTGACCTTTCTATGACAGTCGCTTCTATGAAGTTTGCAGGATGAGCATGTGATATAGCAAGGCATCACTGATATTTAAATGCAACACCAAACTCAGAAAGGCTTTTCCATGCCATAACTGGCTCAGACGGCAGGATCCACAGATGGGGGATCAGTTAACAGTGATAAAAACTCAAGAATAGCTTTGTTAATCTTTACTATAAGCCATATGCCTTGAAGGCAATAGAGTTATTTCAGTTTTATACCATCACACACTGCAATAAGAGTCTGGCATAATTTTTCTCCTTCATAAATGGTGATCACAGCATTTTAAAAAATTCCTATCTTCATCTTAGTCATGGAGCAAATATCTTAAGATGCAATTCAGCTTTGACATCCATGCTAATGTCCATATATTTGGGCCTGGCTTCATGCCACATGCTCAGAGCATTTTAGCTTTCCCAGTGCACATTGAATTTCATCCCCTTTTTCATCCAGAAATGCCTTCTGTCTCACTGGTGATCCCTTAGACAGATCCTTACCCACTTTAGTAGGAAAAAGTGACTGCGAGAACACAGTCATGGCCCCACTGGAGAATAGATTGCTTACAGATCTAAGATGAAGGGTTCTCCTGGAGACAATGATGCTGTTCCAATGATGTCTGTTCTGCAGACAGAGGTGTGACAAGCTACTGGTCTCCTGCAGCTCAGCAGCAGTGAGTTCAGCTTGGACTGCAAAGCTTACCTCTGACACCACTGCAGTAACCAGACAGAAAATGAACTCAGTTCTGTCAGTGGTACCTAAGCTAGGTAGCCATGCGTAGATACGAGGAAGAAAACTACTCCCAAGCACCATGACAGCAATAATGATACATTTTACTACACTTGTATAAACATTCAAATACTGTTGAATTGCAAAAAAAGGGAATTCTACTTACAAAAACTTTCACGGTGGAAAAGTCAATCTTGTCTGTTCCTTCCCTTTTGAATTTGCACAGTATGGTGCTACGGTCTGGCTTTTTGGTGATATTTTGGACACTGAACCATATCTTTTTGGTCTGTGCACCAGTCATATATGACAGATAAACCTCTACCTCCGTTTTAGAAATATTCAAGTTATCATTTTCTTTCTAGAGGGAAAAAATTGAAGACAAAAATCAGTCAAATCAGTCACTAAACACAGTAAAAAAAAGAATTACCCCCAAGCACTATTTTAAATTAGGTATTGTAGTTTATTATTTTGAAACTTACATATATTTTTAATTCCAGATCGGGATCCAGTTCGGTGTGCAGCTGGTAGTTAATGAACACTGGGTCTGGGTGATAGTGTAATTTGACACATGGTATAAAGGTAGTATCCACTTTTAGCATCATATCAACCACTTTACCCTCTGTTGCATGGCTCAGGCTTGGTGTTAAATAATGATACTCAGATGCATTTCCAGGACACCTAGAGACCTAGAAATGCAATAGCAAAGCTCTAACAGTCATTAAATACTCAACAGTGGGTGCAATTACAAACAGAGGCACTCAAACTCATTTTACTGTCTTCCCGACTTTCACACAGATACCTGCTAAACCTCTTCTTTGAGATCAGGGCTGCATGCAGAGCAGCTGGAAAAATTTCTGTGTTGAGCCCATGTCTACCTTTAAGTGCATTTGTCTGCACGCTGCTTTAAGGCTGATTGCTCACTGCTAAGGTAACTATTTTGTGCAATGAGACAGGAATTGTGACAGTGAGTTTTCCTTCCTTGCCCTCAATGCAGGTGACAAGAGACAAGTAAGACATGCCCTTCAGCACTCCTAGGCACTCACTCTTTCCAATTTAACTCCTGAGAGAGGGGGTTACTACAGTCATTGTAGCATTGGGTCATTGTTTATTCCACTGGGTGATGCTGCTGTGTTCTGGTCTCTGGGCTGCAAGGGTCAACAAGGTGCTTGCCTCCTCACAGCCTTGGAGAAAGGGTTTCATCCCAACATCAGCTCCAGCCTGCTGCCCCTCACTGTGGCAGTGGCACTATTTGGGCTTTCAGCACAGAGCCAGAGGGAAGTATAGCACCCCCTCCTCCAACACACCCATATGTGGAGACTGGGGAGACTCAAAAAGGACAGATTTGGAGCAAGTCCCTAGACCATAAAGAAAACCTCAGGGAATTCTCCTCAGGAATGCAGGAGAGTAGCTTATGTGTATTTGTGATTCTGTATTAAGAATGTGTGTAACTGTAATCCTGTAAGTGATCATATCTATTTCAGCAGGATGACTGACATGTGCCTGCAAGTGGTTGGAAATTACTGAGATCTCCTCAAACCTTAGGAACAAAACTTAATGCATTAAGAGACCTCTGTTTGGTATTATAAAGGAGATTCAGACTTACTGTGAGGTTTGATCTCTGGTCATCTGAAATAATCACACTGTCCACCACATTAAAATTTCTACCAGTTGTAGTAATTTTGCGACCACCACTGCAAAAAAAACCAAAACAAAACAAAAATGTGTGGAGGAAGGGAGGTTAATATTATCTGTTTGCTCACAGACATGTCCTGCCTTAAGGTTTCAGCTGTGAATAAACTACTCGTGTGCATTTTGCTTTGGTAGCCGACAACATAATAAAGTCAAACTGCAGAACAAGATAAACTGAGCTATACAGTGCACTTCCACCCCTTCCTTGTAATCTAATGGTAAATACTTTTGCTACCCCAAAACCACATGACTGCATACACATGTTTACTCCTTTTCAGGGACTCTCTACCTCGTTTTTTATGTATGCAGCCAAAGAACTAGACCACGATTTAATATTCCGTCTTGAAGAAAGAGCATCACGGTATTTCACTGCCCCAGGGCATTAAGCCCCTGCCTGTGCTTAATTCTTGCCTTCTTCAGGGCAAACCCATCGTGCCAGGCACCTCACAGGAAACATTCTCAGCAGCATTCAGACCATCTGTCTCAGCACACAATGGTGCTTCTGTCTGAGGGCTCTGGCTCACAATCTCTGCTGAACAGAGTTGGAGTGGTTTAAGGTATTATTAATTTCCAGCTGCCTGAGCTGCCTCTCACCTGGAGATGAGGGCATGCATCCTGGCTGCTCAGCTGGCAGCCCAACCCATTACCTGAAATCTTTACTTGACAAGATATCAGATTCTGAATATGAAAGCAGGTAAGAACTGTGAAAGCAGAGGAGCAGGTGGAAAGCTGTGCCGGAGAATATCTTAAAAACCACCCTGTAAGTCTTTCACCAGATCTGTGAGTCTCCCACAAAACACAGCAAAGGCTTGAAAAAGGCTCTTTTGGCTTTAGGGAATCATATTGTAAAGCAAGTCTGTGTACGTCACTGCAGTGAGGATTATTTTCCCTTCACTTCCAATCCACTGATACTTTATACTGTTTCACGGATGAAAGCTTGTCATAGGTTAGCAAGCATAGTCCCGGAAGGGACGTCCTTGCTAAGGGGTGCTTACAGTTTCCTCTGGGAACTGATAGAACCTATCAGCTGGCCAGTTTGAATATGGACAATTCTCTAAGCCACTTAAAGTTGTGATCACCTCTGTGATCCACATTTAAGAATAGGCAAACTCCCCCTCCAGGCTCTCTCTCGTTTCCGGCGCTGGGACAGGTGGCTGCGGGCCCCGTGTGGGGGCCAGCGGGCCCGGCCAGGCCCTGCCTGGGCCAGGCCGGGCCGGGCCACGGCCATCCTGAAGCCATGGACCTGTTCCAGCCATGGAACCCCCCCCACTGCCTTGCCGTGGGCAGCCGGAGCGGCTCGGCTCTCCCCCCTCTCCACTGCGATAAGAAAAATTCAACATTCCAGCTGCAAAGCTGCAAGGCCGAGGTGAGATTAACCCTTTTATTGCTGTGAAGAGCTGAAAACCTGAGGGAAGAGAGAGAGGAGATGCTTAAAGCTGAAAGTCTGTTGTGAAGCTATGATATATCAGAGTATCCTGTTGTAATTTCATGAAGATATGGGGGGTGGAGTGTTCAATTCGTGAGCAAAAGCACCTGCGCTGAGATAGGCAGATGCTGACGCAGCTGTAATTTCATGAGAAGTTTGGACAGGGAGAGATGGACCAGATGAGGACTTTTGCTCCGAACGGGAAAGGAGAAAACCTCAGTCCGTAGAGATGCTCCCAGAGATAGTCCTAAAGATGAAGATGATGAAGACCCTTTGCTCCCAGGGAAGGAGAAGGGCCTCTGTTTTTGTTTCTGAACGGCTCAACCTTAAAATTATACCCCAAAAAACTTCAAGAGTGGACCCTCAAAAGCAGTTGCGGGAAAAGCTGCAAGTCGGGGGAAAGGACTCACACGCAGGCAGAGAGACTCCTCTTCCTAAATGGACTGAACGATATTTGGAAGTGGGCGGCTGTCTCGTTGTGATAATGTTTTCATAGCATGAGCAAGAAGAGACTTCTCTTTCTAAATGGACTGAACAAGGTTATTATGGAAGTGGTAAACAGACTGAACATCTTAAGGGTTGTCTTTTCACATCGTCAGTGGGAGAAGGGAGGAAGGTGGGGGGAGGAGGAGAGTTCTGAAGGTGGTATTTTTTTTTTTTTTCTTCTTTTAGGTCTGTTAATAAACTTCTTTATATTCTTTCAAGTTTGGTGCCTGTTTTGCATTTCTCCTAATTCTTATCTCACAGCAGATAAACAGTAATGAGTATTTTGGACCAAACCACTACAAAGCTATATCAGCATCAAGAAATCAAAGCTAATCTGAGTTAGAATGGTAGAGTGCTACCCATATTTTGCGTTTAGCTTTAGCAGGAATAAACTACTTCTGACTTCTATAAAGGAGACTTGAGGTGGGCAGAAGAAGTCTACAGAACCCATCTTGCAGCTACTATGACCCTATCTGTTAAGTCACTTCACAGGCCTTAATTCATCCAACACAACAGGTTACAGCAGTCTTCCAAGTTTGCTTCAGCTGCAGTCTGTCCAAGGAAGAAGGCTCATATTGGCTCAGTGCAACTACATTTGAAAAAATACATAAAAGGTATAGAAAGACAAACTTACCTGATCCAGGAGGTATTTGGTGTAATTCTATAACATGATGGCAGAGAAACATAATGCAGGGTCATTGGTGGTGAACATTTTTTCCCGTTAGCCTGGATACATATACTTTTGGCCTCTTTACGTGTTGGTGGGAGAGCAAATGTCATTTGTGTATCATTTAGCACATTTCTAACTTTAATACTGGAGAAGAAAGAAAACAAACACTGAAACACAGACGCCACTCATTGGTGTTACTATACGAAGCCTATAAGCTACAGCAAGTGATAAAGAGAAAAGAGAACTGAATCTCTGTCTGAGCTGCCAGATGGAGGTGGAAAGAGAGTAGGGAGTTGAACAGACAAAGTAGGGCATCTTTTGAATGAAGTTGCTATGTGACACAATAATCACAGAAAACAGTATAGATAATTGGCCCTGGGATGAGGCTGTGTAACGCAATGTGTGATTTTGCTGTTTACTGTGTACTTCTCCGTGCTACCAGCATGGTCCATGAGCTAGTCAAGAATGAGAATCTTCATTTTCCTTTTCTTTCTTCTTTTTCTTTCTCTTTCCTCCCATTTTTTCACTCCCTCCTCTTCCTACTTTCTGTATTCCCCTCCTTTTCCCCTTTTTTTTTTTCTGTGGTCCCCTGAAAATTAATGGTTGAAGCAAAAATTGAACACCACCTTTTCAAGTGCTAGCTATGTAAAATGGGCTTTGTAATCACAGGCAGCCATTGCAGCTGCACCTGAAAATAACTGATTCAGAATAAGACTGCCTCATTATCTAGGGGCTTATACTGTGTGATCATCAACAGAGAAAAACAGGAGCTGTTGCACAAGAGATTTCCTTCCCTGGCATGGTGTGAGGAGCCAAGGTTGTTGGAGGCATGTGGAGGAGAGGTGCACACGTGCCACATGCAGGAGGCAACTAGAAGAAGCCTTGTCTCTGGGAGGACTTCGCCTGCCAACACCGCCCACGAGGCAGGCAGTGGGAGATACTATGGAGGGGCTTCTCCCATCAGGTCGCAAAGAGGTCTCCACCAATGGAGGGCACAGAAAGGCTGCACTGGGCCAGCGGTTCCTTGTTAGGGCAGACTTTGGGAGGGGCCCGGGGGGTATAAAAACTAACTGCTGGGGTTGCTCGCTCCCTCCCTTGCCCTGGCCCCAGGCTGCCTTCTGGCTCTCCTGCCCTCGCACCTGTCCTGCCTTCCCGCGTCCCTGACCGCCGCCTCGCCCGGGCTGCCCGCTCCCTTCCCCGCCGCCCCGACCCTGTCCAGGCTCCTGCTCCTCCCGTGCGGGCGCCCTCTCACCGCGTGTCCGGGGCCGTCGCCGCGGGAGCCGCGCCCCGCCGGGAGCCGCGCAGGCCGGCAGCGGCACAGCCCCGCCTGGACACCGACAGCGCTGCCCCGCCCTGCTGCGGGTAACGCCCTCTTCTGCTCTCTGTCCCCTCTCTCTCTGCTCTCCCCTATCCCTTTTCCATTTTCCTCTCTTCTTTGCTGTCTCCTCCAGGCGTCTTTCGCTCGGGCAACTCCTTTTCCTTCTCCTTTTTGTTATCAATAAACGGCTCTCAGATACAGTGTTTGCCTCGTTTGGCTTCATTCCGCTCCCGACCATCCATTTTTAAAAGAACTCTCCGCAGTTCCCCACAGTGGAACGCGAAACATAGTGTCTGTGCTTTACAAGCAGAATCCTAGAATATATGAGGAATATTTTGAAGCAGAGGAGATTCAAACAGAAGCTGAGGCTTTCCTGTGACCTAACTTCTTGGTGCCTGCTAGAAGGCACAGAGAGCCACGGGTACAAAACTGTCCTACTGCCACTGAGAGAACTGACCACCCATCCATCCCCTGTACTGTACTCAAACACCAAACTCATTTCCACCCTTTGGTAATTTAAAGTGGAAGTGTAACTAAAGGAGTGCAGAGCATCCCCTGCTCTGCTGAGGAGAGGCACATGACAACTATTCACACAACCATACTGCTAGAGCAAAATGGATATAATTTTCACCATGCAAAGTAAATAGTATTATTTTTCAGTTTAACTCACACGTCTGGTTTACAGCCAGTGATTCCAGTCAGTATCAGTTTTATGCCTGATGCACGTGTAAAGTTTTCTCCTTTGACTGTTATTTCACTTTTGCCTAATGTAGAAATCCACAAAGGTTCAATGGATTGAATGCTGATATGCTATTACGAAACAAAGCAAAACAAGATCTGGTTATGAAAAGGCTGGGCAGATTAGGCAACAGATGTAAAAACAACCACCACTCGGGAATGCAGATTTTATGGCACTGGGATACATTTTTATTAATAATTTCAAATCCTGTTAAACTTAATCCTGGGAAGTACTGTCAATCACAACTTCATTACAAGCCAAATATTTTTACCTACATATTTTATATTTCAATTTATCTCATAACAAAGTTGCCCAAAAGAATCACAGTCTGACATGCTGGAAGGTAGGTATCATAAAAACCCAGCTTGAAATGATACATTTCATGTGACCCCTGAAGAACTAAAAAACAAGGCAAGACAAAACCCATGGTGCTGTCACTATGAGAGATCAGAAGAACAAATGAAGGCATCTTTTGTGACCCGAAAAGGGGAAGCAGGGTCAAATCCTCGAATGAAAATTTGAGAAAGCACCCCAGAATTAGCTTTACTAGAAAGCCTTTTCGAAGTCATACATAGAACTAAAGATACAAAACAACTGCAGGGGAGTTTTTTGGTATCTCATTTTTATGCTACGAAGTTCTCCAGCATTTAAAAATAACCCTAGTTTGCTCTGATGTTGTTACAGTCTTGCAGAAAAACTGTGCTTTTCTTTGTATTTACTTTTTCTAACTTATGCTACTGAGCAAGAAGAGATATTTTTTCCCTACTGTATTCACTTGATACTTTTGACAGGATCTCATGTTTAATCAGTTTTGCTTCTTCCCCAGTTTTATAATCACACAGACGATTTCCTCTCTGCCTATCTTTCAGACAACAAACTGAAACATTCAAAAAAAACAGGAAAATACGCATGTGAAACCACAAACTGTTTGGGACCTTCTCAGGCAAACGATTTTTAGCTTACCTTTAGACTGCCTATACTACTAGTTTAAATTGAGTTTTTAGAGCAGTGTGATTATCCTGATTTTTGCTGTGCACCTGTGGACATATCCACTGGGCAGTTCAGTCTTCCTGACCCTGTTAGGGGTGCTGGTGCAAAGCCTCTAGGAAAGTCCATCCCACAGGTTTTTCTCACCACTAATCTTATCATGTACCCAAAACAGCACTAATACTTTGGGCTGGTAGCCTGAGGGGACCATCAGAGTCACAACACCATCCTCTGCAAACACAACTCTGACCATTTCAAAAGGTCCTGGCACATTGTCCCCAAATGCTACCATGGTTCACTGAATGCTGGAGCACTCCAGAGCAAATGAGGGATCTGTCACCACTGATTGAAAGCTGCAACTTGTGCCTTAGAAAAGGCCATAGGGTGCAAAGGCTGGGGCCAGAGGGTCTGCAAAAGGGCCTCCAAGATGACCTCTCATATGGATAATAGAGAAAGGCAAAGGAAATCCCTCACAAACAGCCTGAGGGGAAAAATTCACTCCCACGGTCATTTGGAAATCAGTTTAATCCTTGGGACAGGACAACTGAAGCAGAAATCTAAGAGATTAAAGGCAGAAAACCACTGGTGCTTTTCTTCACCTGTATCCTGTCCTTCTGCCTGTGTCCAGCCTCCAGTGCACCAAGGACAGTCAATATCCTCACACAAATCCAGAAGCCCAATACCACAGAAAGGAACAAAACACTGCTTTGGGTTCTCACTGGTAACCACCAGGGAGCCCTGAAACACCAGAATACCACAGTATCACACAAACACATGGAAATCCCCCAGAGTGCATCAGGGCGGTGAACCCCCGTGAGGGAAATGCCAGGCATCCCTTGCTCAGGGGTGCAGCGGCACGCTGTGGTGCTTCAGGGCTCCCACTGGTCTCTCTGCCAGACACCACACACCACTGAGTGCTTCAGATTAACTTGCCTTGC
This sequence comes from Corvus kubaryi, assembly GCF_017639235.1. NCBI lineage: Eukaryota > Metazoa > Chordata > Aves > Passeriformes > Corvidae > Corvus > Corvus kubaryi. Next base: position 649,841 of record NW_024580664.1, on the reverse strand, counting down.
TTCTTTTCTTACACTATGAAGAAATCACAGAAAGAACTGTTCAGTTAGAAAGTTTCAGTCCCCTCTGAAATCATACCTTTCCTGAGGCTACACAGCACAGACGCCCTCTCGGCATCCTGCCTTGGCCTCATGGAGTCAGTACAGTCACAACACTGAGGTAAAATGGCCCCAGCTACTTGAGAGTCCAATTCCCACCCAGCTTGACTGCCATAATCTGCAACACTTGCCTCAGCAGCAAAAGAAACCCTGAACTCCCTCACTAAAAGCAGGAAGGACCTAATGTCCTGACTGGGGTCTGCAGTGCTCATTTCCCCAGTGCCAGAGAGCCACTGACCTTCCAGTTGCTACGTGGCAGGGGGAGCAATGCCCAGTAGCAAGAGAGGCCACAGCAGAGAGGCAGATGGATATTTATAAAAATCACTAGTTGTGAGGCATGTGATGAAAGCATAAACATGCAAAGAGACATACAGAAAGCATGCACCAGGTCCTCAGGTAATGTAAATCAGCACAGCCCTGTCAGCTTCAAAAGAGTTCCATATTTCTGAGCTGCAGCCTCCTCCCCCCTCCCCTGGACAGCGCAACGCTTCCCTGGGGCTGTGTGAACTGTGGCAGCCACATCCTCAGAGGTGTGGTTAGCATGGCTCAGAGGCAGCAGCAGCAGGTTAAGCAGTGTCTGCTACCCTGGGGAGTCCCTCTCTGGCACAGCCCCTCCTGAATTGGTAACACAGGGCCCCGACGAACGGGATCGGGGAACCGGCCCAGACAAAAAATAACCTGCTGCAAAATAACAGTTATTTCCAGCCAAATCAGTTCCCTAGCCAAGCGTACTCAATCCAACCACTCCAACTGCTGCACTGGCACAGGGAGGGGGAAGGTGCATGCATAGAAACCAGCAGCTGGAGTCAGGAGGAGGGCTGGGGCTGGCACTGAAAAAAAGTATATTAATCTAAATGCTCAGCTGGGGTTGTGGGAAAACACAAATCCTCTTTCTCCACTCTCCAGTATGTTCTCCTTAAAGCACAAGCAGTCAAAGGAGAGCAGGATTTCAAATGCAATTTCAAGCTCTCTGAATGGATCAATCACTTCTAAATAAACATCTGCCTTTGCACTGCCTCTGGTGCTTTCACTGCCTTGTCCATCACTGTCTTTCCAAGATAAGGCATGTGGAAGAAAGCCATCTCCCAGGCAATTCCAACTATTTACCAATGTCAAATTAATGCATTTGGAAGCAGAGCAAAGAAGACTTTCTTCTGTTCTTTCACCAGACATAATGCTTTAAATCAAATCCAGAATATTAATGCTCAGAAGCACAAGTTATTACAATCCCACTCGTCTCTGTGAAAAACAAGATGTATTTTGTTTAAGAAACATCAGCTGAGCAGCTGAATTTAAGAGGTAATCCCTGTCTTCAGAGGTACAAGTTTGGGTAGTTCTAATGAAACATTTAGAGAGAAGAACACAGTCACTATTTATAACAACTATGCATCACTCACGAAAAGCAGAAACCAAAAAGTGTAGGCAGCAAATCTCTATGTACTTACTCATCAGTCAAATTTCTCTCCACTACTCATTTCTTTCCTAACACCTGCATGTCATAAGCAACCACTGATAAAAAGATCACTCAGTTTTATGAGAAAATAAAACCATTTTTGTCCCATAAAGAATAAAGGGATAACCTCGTGGTTAAAGGGCTGACCTACAAAGCAGAAGGTTAAAGGGCTGGCCTATGAGCCAAGTCATTTAGATTGTATGCAAACATACAGTCTATACGAATTCTATAGAGAATTCAGTAACCAGATCCAGCAGGTACTTTGGCAGCACTAGTGACACTTCTTCCTTCCCAGTGATCCAGCTTGTGTGGATCCATCTCCAGTTTTGTCTACAGCCTAGAAACAAGGAAAATTCTTCTGAAAGTGTGAACTAGAGATTTACTAACACCCATGGATTTCAGTTCCTGGACTCATCCTCTAGCCACTTCTCTGTTATGCAGAAACTGGGTGGCACATCCTCCTCTTCCTTCTGCTCCCCTGGCAGCTATGTTTCAGGAGAAGCTGTGATCTGGCTGCATAAAAATGAGGAAGAGGCTTGAGACTCTGAAGCCTAGTTTCCCAGAGTTGTCTGTGACAGCAGAACTCAAACATGCTGCTAAGTCTAGGTAAGATATTAAGCCTGAAATGTTCTCCTTTTTTTTGTTGTTGTTGGTCAGCTTATGTGTTCCAGCCCTCAGCATGCTGGCTCCTGTGGAGTGACTAAATACAGCATACAGGGACTTTGGCATTTAAAGCAAAGTTGTAAATACTGCATCTAGCGGTAGGCACACGACAATTGCAGTGTTCACTGTCTCAGTGCCTGCATCTGAAACACAAGTTTTTGCTGGTACCTTTTAACACCAACAGAGCACTAAGAAAAAAATAATATCAATCCAAATTCTGCATTACCTTCCTTTGTAACTGACTGCCTCCTCATCCATATCTCTATTCTTTCTGCAAACTCCTCTCATTTTAAATAAATTTCTTCCCCAACCCGGAGAGCCTTAATAACACTGCTCTTAAAACACTAACTAACCTCTGTTTTCTGTGCAGTGGTGATCCTCTTGGAAGCAGTTGCATTGCAATCATCCTGGAAAAAAAATAAGCATTTCTCCATGTCAGGATAAAAAAGAGACAGATTGCTGCTCAGATGTAAAAAATACAAGGAAAAGGCATCACAGGGGATTCCAATTTTCCCCAACAAACTTCACCTGGCAGGTGGTGGCAGGAGAGACACGTATCCATTCACAGCTGGCACACTCACCCTTGTGTATACACCGTGAGCAGCTGGTAACACAGAAACAGAGTTTTTGTAAGACACAGGAACTCAATCTAGATTCAGTCATGAATGTCAAATTTCAAGTGACAGACAAAAAAGCGTAAACCCAAGAGAACAACCAAGCAAACATGTAATGAAATGGGAAAATTTTCGTTTACCCTCCAAGCCTATTGTTCTGCTGTACTTATTCTGAGAAGAAATTTAGTATGAAATACAATCTGTATTGAGATGCTGAGAGTCGTTAATTTCAAAAAAAATCAGGAAGCAGAGGAAACACTTTGGGTTACATTTTACTGTGATTTAGTCCAGTACATGAGTGGCCAGGTAGTACTTTTTAAACATAAAAGGGCAGAAAACCATCACTGATTTTTTTCCAGCTTGTCTGAACCTCTGTTCCATGTGTGTAGTGCTAGCAAGTATTGCCAGTTTGCTGTTGCCTTCCTCTACCAAAAAATATGCCTGTTGGGAGACTAGTTTGTCCCTATCTTGCTTTGCAATGCCTCTATCAATACGGAAGAGAGCCAAGAGCAGCACAGTCCCTCTCCACACATGCTGAGAAATGCTCTGATTTAGAGAGAGACAGCTCCTTCCCCATGTTCCTCCAGGGACAGGGAAGTGATGTGCCACTTCCCAAAAAGCAAGAGTTCAATTTCATCCCAGGTTCTTATGATTAGCCTTTTTGCACAGCAGAGGAGCATTCTGAATGGAAACACTGTAGTTACCTACAGCATATATTAGCCAGATCTTTCTAAATATTAACAACCACCTAGCATAAGGTGTTAGGCCATGTGCTGGGCATGAATGTTTCCTCTACCAGGTCTCAACAAAGAGTCTGAAAAAGAATGTGTACAGAAGAACAGGTATTCATTATTCCTATTAGCAGATTAGATGTCACTCTCTGGTTTAATTATATTCATGTTACCTGTGGACCATATTTAAATTGCATCTGGGTCTAATTTAAAACAGCTTCACAAAGTGATTTTAAAGAATCTCTTGACTCCTCTAATCTAGGCCTTATACTGAGTACCAAGGGCCCACCTTCTACCCAAGGACAAAAAGGATTTTAATGTCATTGTGACATCCTTTATTATCTCTTCAGGCACTTGTCATAAATTCAGTCATTGTAATGACTCTCCTACTCTCTTAAATAAGAGAGTCATCAGAAGAAGTAGCTTTTTAAGGGGGAAAAAAAAAGAGAAGGAGGAAGAAGTGGGCCAAGAAAACGGATCTGCCTATCTTTAGTGAAATGTAGTTCCTTGATAAATACAAAAAAAAAAAAAAAAGATGAATGACTTCAGTCACTTTCCCACACACACACATCAACCCCACAATGAACTTTAAGAAGAACCAGGCTCTTACTTTTTCAACTGAAATGTTTGTGTGATATTCCAAGAGCTTGAGGACAATGACGCTTCGAGAACTAGACAATCTGGAAAAATGTACATGTTAGGTATATGCTGGATATTACAAGAAATAACTGTTTAAAAATAATTTGAGTTGAAAACTCAAACTAGCTGTTATGTACTTGGTATGCACCTTCTCTCATACATCCACTCACACTTTTGACTGATAAAAATAACCAGATTTTGTCCTTCCACAGCACTCATCAGCTGAGTTATGCCAAGGCTTTATACACACATTAATTAAGCTTGATGCCACCACCACATGACAAATAAAAGCAATGTTATTGTCAGGATACAGATAAGGAAATGCTACCATGAAATAGGGATGTAAAATTATCTCTCAAAAAGCACACAGTGATATGTACTGTGGTATAGCCAGACCCCCAATTCAAGTCTTCTAACACAACAGACTGTTCTAATGCAAGAGACCCCACCATACCATACTTCTCTCTCTTTCTGTCTCACAGACTTGGTTTCAGAGTCTCCTTTTGTAATCTATGCAGTAGCAATTTTCATCCTATTTAAATCTTTTATGATTGCATGAGTCAATTTGCCATTATTTCAGCTAGCAATTACTATACCAACAATTCACTGGCAGCTGCGGTATGAAAGAGTATCTTCTCTTATGAGCAGAATACCACATCGAACAGTAGAATTAGATATATACCACTTAAGCCATGGTCTCTTTCATCTGTGTGCCTGCAGATGTGCAGTCTGTGAAATGAATGGCTGCCTAAGATCAAATGAAACCCATGTTTGCAGACTTCTCTGACTTCTCTATGCTAGAAAGTAGCTAGCTTTTTAATCCAGGAAAGTTACACAGATTTTAAGTATATCTGTCTTGCAAAGGTAGAGAAACCTTTGTCTTTATCACAGGCTGGCTTGTTCAGATGAAAGCCAGCTTTGGCTACATCTACATGGTTAAATCAGAGATATCTCCTACCTCCACATGGCAGCATGGCCCTTGGGTGCTCACTGCAAAGGTCACCTGAACTGCCTGTTAGAAACAGCCCTTGGGACTGACCATTTGTATGATCAAACACCTTAATAAATGGATAGCAAAGAGTTTGACTTTAATGGTATTTTATTGTTTAAAGATGTGGATGACTACAGACAGACATTCTGAAATCCTTCATCAACCACTTATTTGCATCTCCAGAAATCTACTTATCTGCAGAAATCTGACATGTTGACACACAGCTGCCTAAATCACTTGCCTACATGTCTCAAGCCATGAACTACAGAAAAAGTAAAATACTCCTAGTATTTTACTAGGAGTAGTAAGTAAAAGTAAGGAATTTATCTCCTTCTGGCAGAGCTTGTCTTTTCTTTTAAGCTTGTATAAATACTTTAAAAACAACACTGTCAAATATGCTTTCCTGGTTCTGTCTGTGTTGGAATTAATGGAACCTATTATTTTCTATATGGTCTGGGCTGACCTTTTAAAATGCATTAGACTGCACTGAATAGCAGGTATTTTCAAAATGTTTTTTCCAGGAAATGATATCTAAAGGACTTTTGCAAGTGCATCCTCTTGTGGAACTGAGGTCACTTTAGAGGAGATACCACAAATAATCAGTGTAACTTCACTCTTGAATTATCCACTAAGACACTGCAGCTCATAGGAGCAGGTGAGTGGCAGGAATACCGGCAGGCACAAGCCAACCTCACAGCCTTCTGGTTAACACTGTCAAAGGGCTCATTTCTGGCACAAAGCACAGGCAAGGTGAGATGGCTTCCGTAACACTGTTCTCTGAAAACCTGCTAATGGAGTTAAGAGAAAGCTTTAGTCTGTGAAGACACAGAAGCAAACAATATACTCCATAATTGCATGAAAACATGGCTTTTGGGACTGGGTCAATAAAGGACATTTCCCTCTTAAAAATCCACCAATAGTGTTTACTAAAGACAGCTTAATAGATCAAAATACTCATGGATATCACTCCAGCTGTCACCTTCTAGTGACAGTCCTTCCTCCTCAATTACCAGCACTGGACTGGAACTTGACACAACACTTCTATGATGTTGGAGGAGTTTTTCCCATACAGCCTCCTCAGATCAAAATATTCCAAGGAACTTCCTTCAGGGGCAAGGGTCCCTGAGAGAGAGAGCTCTTTGTAGCACTAAGCTCTTCAGAACAACAGGTCCTTGAAAATACTTGGTAACATTTAATTCCTCTTCCTACACAAAGGTTTTATATGAGAATCAGATTCTCATAATTTGGGCTATGTTATCAAGGAAGAGATAGAGGCAAGGCATTTATCTGAACTATCTGTTTCCTCTTCAGGTCACTTAAGAACATGTGGTATCCCTTGTGTTTGCTATCTGTTTTTTAGTTTAGATTAGAACTCTCTCATTCTAACATAAACAGCTTTAAGAAGTTATAAGGCCAATCTCTATTAAAAAAGTTTTGTGCTTCTATACAGACTCTTGAAGAAATGCAAAGGGGATGTTTCCCTGCTATTAGTCAAATAAGACTCCACTGTGAAGGATTATGATCTGATTCTTGAGACCAAAGCCTAAAGAACAGCTCAAAAGTCTAGACGTTCAGTAATTTACCACCTCATTCTAGAACTTGTAGCTGTCCATTAGATACACAAACCAGATCACAAGCATCACACATCCAATACAAACTGCTCAGGTATCTAACTCTGAGAACCATTGATGAACAAAGTAGTATAAGAATTATTGCAAAATGATTCAACCAATAATTCAGAAGGAGGAATGAAATCAAGTCAAAAGTATGTACCCATCAAATTGCCCCTCAACCATGCATTTTTCTGCTAATCCTCTACATTGGACAATCACTTTCTCACAGTGTCTCAGGCTGCAACAGTTAATTAAATGTTAAGATTATTTATTGTACAGACATTCATAATTAGATTCTCCTTTTATTTATGCCACTACAGTTTCTTGCAAAAACAAATTCTGTTTGCAGATTAGAGAAGAGTTAAGATGGGTTAATTTGTCAAGGCAGAGCACTAGACCAACATTGCTTCCATTGCTCCAGCCAGCTTGGAGTCCCTGCATTAATGCAGTCCCTGCATTAATCTTAAGCTTCCTTAGACAGTTATTAATGACACCATGTAAATAAATATTCTGCTAATGCTAAAGCACTGCAGTGCCACAGGGTCAACTGAAGAAGCTGCTTCCAGCCACAGGGTAATGTGTGTTAGTACTTCTGCAAAGGATTCCATATTAACAGAACTTTAATCACCAAGAACAGTGTGAGTATACTCAAATCATGTGACAAAATATGAATTATTTTTCTTCAATGAAATTTAACAAAAAGCACTATGTACTTTCACACTCACTAGGCGTGTATTTATGTAGTACTCCCCAGTATTAAAGGACAGTGAATAAGCATTAAATACATATAATAGTAAAACATACCATTATCAGTTATCATCGGAGTGGTTAGATTGCAGAAACAGGATGAGTTTTTCAGCACTACATTTTCATAAAATGTTTCAACAGCTGTTACAATTTTTATCATACAGAAAGTAAGGATTTTGCTTACATTTGCAGTCACAACAACCTATAAAACAATAAAAACAAGAATACAACGGGGTTTTTGTTATACTTGCTAAGTCATCACTTTGTCGTTACAGAAAATGACAAACTATGAAATGCACAAAGCGAAAATTTTTGTGGTGGAAGCAGACAATTCACTAGGTAAACTCTCAAAGGAGAGTGACTTTCCCAGCTGAAGAAGCAATACAGGAAGAATTCTGAAAGTAACAGCATTGCTTACTTCCACAAATTAAATGGATCTGTACAGTATGTTAGCAAGTAATCTTAAATAGTTTTGGATTTTAAAACTAGAATTTTGCTGTGAGTGTTATATGCTGTTATATTCCCTTAAAAATATTTAAGTAAGAATGTACAGATCTTCACAGAGAGATCGTTTGCATCCATAACCAAAGGGCACTTAATTATGGAACAGAACTTATATTGTAATGAATTATCCTTTGTTTCTGGCTGAGACTGCTTTACAAATATGATTGCATTAGTGTATTCAATCAGGAAATCAGAAACAATAGCGTGCAGATTAAGAGGCCAGTCACAATAGTTGATAATCAAATATGCAAGGCTGTGTGTGCTGTGAACAGATAGAGAGTAAAGACTAATATCAAGCACTTACAAATTTGCGTTAGCATATGTGTCCCAGTGAATGTTTTCTAACTTGTTACAAAGCTCAGAACTTCCATACTGCACTTGATATATAGTTACTGGGAATATTAAAATAGCTGATACAGTGATACAATGGAAACATCGCCTTTGTCAGCATAGTGAATATTTGAATTTTTGACTTAACATCATGGAGTATAGCTTCAGGATACGTTTCATAGGAGAGGAAGAGAACATCTATCTAATTCACACATTCAACTTACTGAGACTTCCAAGATATTTGCCAATTGTTGGGGTAAGAGGAACTAATATATGGAACATGGTGACAAAAGAAGGTAAGCTGCAATAAGCAACAACATCACACATTTTAGGTCACAATAAACAAACAGACATAAAACTGGGTGTACATACCTGATATTTGGCAGGGAAACTTAGCAGGATTTTCAGATCTTTATCAGGTGCATGTGAAATGTTATACCAACCATTTATGCTGTTTGAATGTGTACAATTTTCTTTTAATGTGCACCTAAAAGTATACATAAAATTATACTAGCCTCCTTCTCGTGCCTTTGACTTCAGACACTGTACTTCAACTTATTTAAAGTTATTGATTTTTTACAGGAACATTATTGATTTTTTTTTTTACAGGAATATGGTTATAACTGCAAAAAGCTTCAGGAAAACAATCAGTAAAATCTTCTGCTTATCAAAATAAATTACAATGCATTGATATATGCTCGAGGGTCTTGTTTAAGTCAATGGGACTCAAGCAAGTACTAGAAGCTTGGCCATTTACAGTGGAATTGGTAGCCTGGGATGGAATTCATCATCCCTAACTTGATTGCTTCACTGTACAGCTCTAGATCCGATCCCCCCACTGACCCCCAACCCACTCTGCACTCTCTGGGGGAGAAATACGTACTTTAGGGTACAATTTCCCTACCCTGTTTTAGACATTGATACAAAAATGACATGAACCACACTATAAACTGCTTGTTCTCTCCAGAGGGTGTAAGAAGAGATAGGAGTGAAGCTCAAATGCAGAGCTACACTACGAATGCGCATAGTTGAGGAGATGCATCCTCTTCCCTGATCTCCTTTGTCATCCACTGATATCAATGGTGATCCTTCCCTTTTTTGTCAGTGCACTTGATTGAAAATACCAGATTTGAAAAGGTTCAAAATAGATTTCTCTGTCTTCAAGCATAAAATCCACTTCAGAATTAGGATAGCTCAAAGTAAATATGAATGTTAGAGATGCCAAATTGTAGGAAACAAACTGTGCAACAGAAAATTAAGGAAGAATGAGGAAACACTAGGCTATATAAGTACTACAAAGATTACACATATTAAAAACATGTTATAAGAAAAAGACAACATAGGCATACAAATTAGATGGACAATCAGCAAGTTTGAAAGGTGAATCCTTAAAATTCTGTCTGCTGTCAACAGTTAATGAACAATTCATAGATTAACTCCAAGTAATTTCGTATAGTTAGCAATTAAAGACAAGTAAGTGCTAATTGAATATATCTTAATATTTTAATACTATGATTGAATATTTATAAATAAATGTAACATTTGATAGTTTTAATCCTACTTTTCTACCAAATGTAGAAGCATGTATAGCTTCAATCATATGAACAGTGACATCTGCCTTAATGAGCCATTCCTTCACTAAAAAGCAGAAATGAGTTCACAGTTCCAAAGTATGGGCCTTTTTTATGAAGAGCTCACTGTAAAAACATATTTCACAAACAATGTGTTTTCTCCCCAGAATGAATAACATGTTCAACAAAAATATCCGCCACACTCCAAAATGCCCAAAATAACCCCACAAACCTTAGAAACCATAAAGTCATCTTCTCTGCAGATCAAGATGTTGGCAATTGGAATGCAGTTAAGCACAAGGTCACTTCCTTTGTGGTCTAACTCAGGAAACTGAGTTCCTGCTGCACAAGAACCTGGTGGGGCTTTGCATCTGAATACATTCAGGTCATAACGATACTGTAACAAATTGGGACTATATATGCCTGATATATTTCAAACTAGGACAAATTACAGTCTCATTTATCTCTCTCTTCACCCTACTGAGATCACAAAGGTTCATTAGCACCACAGTTTTAGAGCCACAGAAGATGGGATCCATCATCAACAGAAGTGCATAAACCATATTCTCAGATACATATAGGTAGGTAATTTGCACTGGCAACAAAGAAAGACAGAACAAAGACATTCTACATTTTCTGACAGGGTGAGGATTATAACAGTAAAGATGCAAGGCAACACACCTGCAGTACTTGGCACTAAATAAGTGTATGCATTTCAGTGATGCTAATATTGAAATATTAAAAAATGAAACTGTTTATCAAGCTGAATATTTACAACTGTCTCAGGAAGAAGTTACTTGCTTTCTTTCACTGCCTGAGGAACACCAGCAGTGAACCTGTTTCCTTCATTTGCAAGATTTGAAGAATCTGAGAGTTTAACAGCAAAATCAGTAATGCCACCCAGGACTCAGGGTTGTGCTTGTCTTTATGTGAGGGAAAAATGCATCTTTTGTTGCTCTAAAAGCTGACCTTTAACACTCACACAGTGTCCTGTGGAGAACAGTCATTTTCACAGGAAGCAGTCACATCTGATGCCTCTCAGCATAAATTCTCAAAATTGCCCTGCACCGACCAAGATAATTCCACTCACCTAAAAATGAAATTATTCTGTAATACCCCTATTTTTAGAAAATTGAAATTGATTGCAAGTACTTTGAATGAACATAACAGATAAATATTATTTGTGAACCACATGATTCTGAAAATTAACATACTGACTCAGACAACTAAGTTTGGCTTTCTTGGAAAGGTGAACTGGACCCTATACAAGTATGCAGGTATAAAGTATGAAACCCTTGGATCAGATTTCAGACATGCATAGATATGTGTACAGAGAAAAGCAGAGTCAAGATTTTTTTTTAATATCCCACAGCAAACTAGTTCTTTATACTACTAAAGATTTCTCTACACAATTGGAACTGAGTTCCTCTTATTTCACTATGATAACACAATACTTATGCGTACTGGTTCATTTGTATTTACCTAAGTCTCTGCTTCACTAATCTTGTGATAACTACAGATCCTAACACATCTGCCTTCCCTGTCCTGCTAAAGCATACTGATTTCCCCATGGAATGAGAACATACTTTCAGACAAAGTTTTGGCTTCCTTCTTTCTCCAACATACCAACCCCTGAATGAAGTCCACAGATGTCCCACATGTTGACTACATTCAAAAGTAAGTCTGGTCATGTTAGATTACATATTGTGATGTTTCCACATGGAAATGCATGTAAAACATCAATACCTTATACTGGAATTGTATTTCAGCATAATTCAGGTAAATCTGATTCATCTACAGAAAATCTATAAACATTAGGAGAAATTACACAATGCTAGGACTAACTGGTTTGAATAATTGCAAGTGAAAAGGAGAATTAATATATTTGTCCCTATGGAAGAAAGGGTAGAAATAGGAAGAGTAGAAATATTTTGTTTCATTTTGTTTTCACTTGCAATGAGATGCACACATTTTTTCAATAAAGGACTGGATTTTAATCCACACTGTCCTTAATATGAAGCACTAGCAGTGCTAGTAAATTTTACATAAAACTGGAGTGTGTATTTTACAGAAGATTTATTTCCCTGTAAAAGTAGAAAACATATAATTGATCTCAAAATTATTATGGAATATATTGCTTTAGTGGACACATATGGACTTTGACTAAAATACTGGCTAAAAATGTCTTCCTCTTTTCCTAAAGTTTCACTCAGAGGTCTCTCTTCACAAAACCAAATATTTAATGACATTAAGTATTTAACAGTAAAAAATTATATGGGTGTTGAACAGGATTCCTATTATAGCAATTTATTTTTTCTCCAAAAGAGTAAATTATTTCTGTTTCAATCAGACGGAAACTTTCGGTGGTTCCCCTCATAAGCAGGGGATTTACTGAGTAATAAGAGTTACTCACAATCTCTTTATAAGGTAACTAAAAGCCTGAAAAGCTTAGCACTGTAACACACACAGTTTCTAACAAGGGAGCAAAAGAGAATTGGAAGAAAACACATTACAGAATAAGTACCTACTCTCTTCCAATAACTACCTTTGCAAACATAAAGTAGCAAATCTTCAGCAAAATCACGTTATCACCAAATGGATAACAAACTAAAATGGGTAGTATTAACCTTCTAAAAGAAGGCTACTAGTGGAATTCCTCAAAAATGCATCTTATAGGCACTTTTGTTTAAGGTTTTAATCACTGGAAAATTCGCATAAAAGATTTACACTGTTGACATCTGCTGATGATACAGAGTTGGGAACATTAACATGCAAAGGAAGATAAGAATATCACACAGGAAAACTTGGATAACCTTGAAATGGAATGACATTTAAAAGCATGAAGTACAAGAACATGCACCTACAGCAATAAAAATCTCACAACCCGTATGTGTTATAGACTGGAAACTCATCAGTTGGAAAGACAACAAAGAAAGAGAAGGACCTGGGGGCATTATTTGATCATGGATGATTGTGGCCCATCAATGTGATGCTGTCACGAAAAAGACGTTTGTGATGCCAGAACACACTAAGGTCCTTCCTGGACAGACTGATTAAACAACATTAAGAAAAACAGCTTAAATCTCTTCTGGAACACTTTGAGAGTCCAGGCCATTCTTATTTTAAAAGGATGCATAAATTTCACAGAAGGATTGCTGGAGTGGAGGTAAGAAAGGAGTGTCTTATGTGAGAGGACCTTAATGAAGTTCACTGTTAAGGCACACCAAAATGAAAGCAAAGAGAGAGACTGCTTTCACAAAAACACTGAAGAGGTGAGTGTGAGGAAGTGGGGGGGGGGGGGGAACCTATTCAGTCAAAGGTGATGCGAACACCAGAACAAATAACCAGTCCATAAACATATACAATGAAAACGAGCAGACATATTTTTACCAGCAAAAAATGAGGCTGCCAGGAAGCTGCACAACCAGGGCAGGAAGGACAAAAAGCCTATCTAAATTTAGGATGGTCCTTTGCAAGTTTTTAGTTTTACTTTATGTGGTTGCTTGCCAAGACTAGGCCTGATGACCCAGGAATTTCTCCAGTACAGGCCACGGATGTAAAATAGCTTTCAAACCTCTTTCAAAGTAAGTCAAAATTAATGATTCAAATGTGCGAATGAGGTATTTAGAAAGAAATTCTCCTCTGGCCTAAGCCAAAGTCTGTGGTTCCAAAGAAAGGAACTATCAATACTAAGCACTCTTTTCTCGTTCTCATATACAAGATGCTTCCAGCCATTACGACATTTCAAGCAAAAGTATACAATTTCATCTCTCAATCTGGAAAGCAAAAGTATGTCTTCTAAAAGCAAAATGATTTGCTATTCGTGGCCCAACATATATTTTATGGGTAGATCTCAAAAATCTACGGGTTACGTAGTCTTTCAAAGGTGCTGAGTTCCCTCTCACATGACAAGAAAGTGTCTCACATTTATGGCTATGACTTATTCCATAAAAATCCAGTAGATACAATATTGATGCTGAATAGACCCAAGCCAGTCAAAATGTACACTGACTAATAATGCTCTTTTATATGACAGTCTAAAATACTAAAAGATACCTTCGATTCAAAGAACACCACCCACAGTAGGGATCCTTTGCAGATAAGCATTCTTGCTCAGAAGCAAATCTACCGCAATTTGCAACTGGTATTCTTCTCACCTGAAACCAAAGAATGCAGTAACACATTGAATTAATATAGCCTCCATAAACAGGGAAGTTGAAGGTTACCATTAAAAATCTGACAGCAACCAAGCACAATCCCTCTGGGGAAGTCTCCTTATGGATTCCCCTCTGCCAGAAGACCTTTGGATAGAAATATGCAGCCTATTTTGCACACACTGTATTTTGCCATCAGATAATGAAACACCTCTGACAATAACAATTTGGTTCTACTACTCAAAGGCCAGCATGGGCAGATTAATGCAAGAAAGACTGATCAGCATAGTGAATTACAGATAATAATAGAAAGGAGGTATATTTTACAAATAATGCTCTGCTTAGCAGAACACCATTTTCCTCTCCTCAGAACTGAGATATTTAAATGATTGATGAAGGTGCATCCAAAAATGCATGCGCATAACAAAATGCATCTGTGTTTGCATCACCATGTCAGGTTACTGCATGTGCACACTAGAACAAACGCATGCAACTGCTTAACATGCATGAAAATGCCATTTCAGTAAGTAAATGTAGATAATTGTGGCTATATTATATGTGTCTATACTTGTACATTCAGCTTGAATATCCTAGCCAGCCATTTTCAGAAAAGGAAAGGAAAAAGAAAAAGAGAAAGCTGATTACAAATACTGAATACAGATACAAATAATGTTATTAATAACAATGTGAATTAATGATCTTAGTAAGAAAAACTAATTTAAACCATTTTTTTACAAATTTGCAAGAATTAGTTCCTATATCTTGTCAAGAGAAACAAGGATACACTGCTTCCTGCAAAATTATATTTACTGTTATTCCATCCATATATCGTGAAATTAAATTTATCTCAAGGTCTGTGAGATAATCAGTTCAGTCAAAATAACCAGTCAAAATCCTAGATGACTATCAAGTTAAAAAGGACAGTGTAGAAGCCTTTTTTCAGCTCCAAGAGATGATCAGAGAAGTGCATTTATTCCTAAAAGCTGTTCCTCTGTAACAACTTGGATTTTACCAAAGCTAAAGAGAATTCAAGTCTTACTTTGAATATTTATGTACACTTTTGACTGAGATTTTGATTCCTTCCATATTTGTGGTAGATGTATTATATCAGTCAGGGGTTCTCCTACCAATTTGCCCCCACTCTAAAACAGCAGGCTAAAACACTATGTTCACTGCCGGAAAAGTGATTTTATTGTAAGTGAAGGTAATTAAGTGCTGGGTGAAATCCTGTCCAGCTAAGATGGACAGCAAGTCCTTAAGCTTTCAATGCCATCTTTCCCACTGCTGGTGAGACGAAGGGATTTTCTGATTGCTGCTCAGTAGCCCTGCTGCAGGGTGTGCTGCAACAACTGCACAGGCTCCTGGGAGCCACTCTCTGCTTGACGTGCAGCTCTCAACCACTGCTGAACTCCTTGGCCTCACTATGCACACACATTGCTCAGTTCTCATTGTCCTTTTGTTTTGTTCTTTTGAAGTCTATGCCTAACTGAAGACAATGGGAATTTTATCACTGATTACAGCTTTATCACTGATTGCATCAGAACTAAGGCTTCAAAGCCGTCTCTTAAATTAAGAGATTTCTTCGCTTATAAACTCCTTAATTGACTGGCAAACCCTGACCTACCAATACCTGATTGCTTTGTCTCCAAAGAGTGTACAATGTTTCTGCTATCTCTAAGATTGATTCTGCATGATCTGCATTTTCCTGCCTCCATGAAAAACAGAAAGAAACATTTTCTTGGCAGAATGGCATAAAACAAGCATGGGATTAAGGGTATTGCTGGATCATAGCAACACTGGGCAGCACCATGACAGTAGAAGCTCTTCCAAGCTCTGCAGAAGTGCAGCCCACACTTAGACAAGATATCAGATGTAAAGTTGGTAACTGCAGTTTGGATATTAAAGGTCTAATTCTGACACAAACCAATGCTTCACTTATAAAGTGGTAGAAATCCTTAAAGCAGTAGTTTACATGAATTTATTATTTTATTAAATATTGTACTTACCTTATTTGCAGAGGACAGATAGATGTAGTTATTATTCACTGGATCAAGTCGAAGTTTGGGGAAAATGGAAGTTTCTTCCTCAATTTCATATAAAACCTCTGGGCAATTGGATTTCATATCCTCATTAAGAATAGCCTAAAACATGCATAATTAAATTATTCTCAAGTTCTTTTATTGATCAGTCAACATCTTAAACAAAAGCCTAATTTCAGTTACACCAAAGCTTCTGAGATGAATTACTGTGCCATGATTCAATTCACCTACTGCACTGGTTGTCACACTGGAGAAGGATGAAGGAAAAGACCATCAGAACAGAATTTCAACAAAGTCCATGCCAGACACATCTAGCACTGAATTTGGCAATGGTTTAGCATATGAAACATGCCTTCCACCAAGCCTGTTCCTGACTGATTCAGAAACTGAACGTGGAAAAGATGCCTATATCCCAAAGTCACAACCTGTTACTCCTATGAATGGAGAAGAAAGTATTAGCCTTCAGAAAACAAGCTAACATTCAGACACCCATAAGGTAAAAAGGAACTTACACAAATTTCTTTGTGGCTTCTCTAAGTATACACCTGTGATAGTATTTCTTTTTCTTACCTTGCCCAACTCTACTGTTTTCCACCACCCTTTGCACAGAATTCAAGGGAACGAGAGACCACAGAAAATTCATCTTCTAAATCAATAAGCACACCAACATTGGTTTTTCATGACTAAACAAGGGAGATGTGTTCACGGTCTCCGCTGTGTTAAGGAGACACGGAAGACTTCAATTTCATTTTTCATTATCAAAAGCGAAATGAAATCAAATGGACAAAAGCTTTTCAAGGTCTCTACTACACTCCTCTCCAAATGTCTGCTTAATGAAGACAAAGAACGAGAGTCATCCTTTGCAGTGTAGACAGGAAATGCACATTCTTGCAAAACCCAGAAAAAATTAAAGCATAAAAGACATTTGACTGGATGGTTGAAATGTTTGATAATGAGATAAGATGACTTTCACTTTCAAGCGATGGATTTAAATTAGCATAGGTCAACTATTCAGAAGCTAAGGCAAAATGAATCTTGATTTTTCTCTCTAATGGACAGCTATTCACATCACACAGATAGGCTAACAAACAAACAAACACGATTCCAAAATCTAACAATATTTAATATTTCTACTGAAAATTCAAAGCAAGGAGGGAAACAAGGCAAAATAACTGAGAACTCCACAGTCTGTAAATTAATACTGTGGGCATTAGTGTTTTGATGAAACGTTTACTTGAATTTTAGGCAGGGTACATAATTGCTTTTGAAAGTTATCTTGCTCTCCAAAGGACCATACAGCAGTTGTTCCTCAAACAAAAACCAGGGATTCAGGGGATCATATTTGTTTATAATACCCTGAATAAACCAGGAAACATTTACCCACTTGAACACAGCAGTGGCTGGTGGAGAAGGGAAGGAGTGCCACACTTGGCTTACCTTCAGTAACTGTCCATCATCTGTTCCCAAAAACAGAACTATACGATTCAAAACAACTGTGCCATAAACAGCCACTAATCCAGAGTGAATCAAGGTAGGTAATTTCTTGATTGATTGTGGCTCCTGAAAATCAGATATAAGAAAAACGTATTAAAAAATCATTCACCTATAGTCCAAAACTTTGAGAAAAAGAAGAATCCTTGGAAAGATTCTCAGAGAACCCAACTTGAGACAATACTTTGAGTAACATTCCAGTTCTGACACAGTTTAAGAGCAACACATTATTGAAAATTACACATGAAACTAGTTTTTTATATATGACAACTGGTCATATCTGTGACAAAGATTATATCTGCTTCAGTTAAATCACTGACTTCAGTGGGACACAGACTTGGCCTAGCAGCAGTAAGTTACTTTGCAATAGAATTTCTCTTTTTTGGGACATAATATCCTGGGGTTATTCTGAATTTCCAGTTCTTCTCAATTAAGCCATGCTTTGCCATCACCTGAAGGCTAAAGATACACTCAGAAACCACTTTTAAAGGCATGCAAACATTCTGGACAAAGGAGACACTTCAAACAAACTGTGTCTGTGTGTATAAAAATGCAAACCTTCATCCTCCTTGACACTAGAGGAAGTAGAGACTTGTGTATTACATAAAATGAGATAAAGCAATATAAAGTTCATGTCCCAGAGAACATAAATGTAGCTGTGTGAACTTTAAAATTAACATATTACCCTCAATTCTCCATCCCACCTGGAGGAAATTAAGTAGTGAACACATGCAAGCAGCTCATGAGAAAAAACATTATGCAGGAAATCCCTGTATCTTGTGGAATGAAAAACCAAACCAAATAACTCCGACTGTAGATGATCGAGTGCTGAAACGAAATCTCTATGTGTGAGAATAGGACCATTTACCAGGGGAACTCCCTAGAAGCCCAGGTGTCTCCTTAGTAAGCAGTAACTGAAGTTTTGAAGTCCTCTAACTGCTTGAAGTCAACCTCTGTGGCAGACATTGCCAAAGGTGTGATCCCACCTGCTCTCCAAATGGGTCCAAGCCCAGCCAAGCTTTACCTCCCCTTCCCTGTATCAGTATAATGTTTTCCAGTGAGCTTAGTTAAGGCAATGATGTGCCTAGAAAATGCTCTGTAAATCTACCTACCTACCTCTTCATTTGAGTCATGCTCCTCATCATTTGAACATGTGGCTGCATACACACCAGTGCTGGCACAAAGGAGTGGCCGGCATGGCGAGGTAGGGGACAAGAGCTCAGGTAAGACCAGGCCCTTGGGAACAGGTCCTGTAGGTTAGCTTACAAAGTCCAGAATTTCAGCCTCAAGGATGGATTCCTAAACCTACAGAAACCCTCGGAGTGTAAGAGCCTGTTTCACTTTAATGCACAAAACGAAGTGTGAGATTGGACCATCAAAACTGATATTTAGAAGAAAGGTGAAGGCATTTCTCAAAGTTATGAAGTGAACCCGTAACACAGTAACAGCTGGATTCAACTCTCTTGCATGCTATGATGCTGGCTTAACCCCAAAGAGTCTTTCCACTAGGAATATTCTTTTTTTCTGAACTGCAATCCTAAGTCAATTAAAATGACTCTTCAGTCATCTGAATTATTTTAATTAGCTTGAAAGAACAGCCATTTGGAGTAAAATAAGACTTGATTAACTTTCATATTTAAAGTCACTATTTCTTTTTTCATGCAGCAAGAAGACGACACAGGAACTGTCATGCACTGGCACAGAACTTCAGTAAAACTCACTTGGCCATGAGAATCCAGTACCCTAGAGGTCTGTGTTAGACAGGGGAGAGGGGAAGGGTGTGATTGCAAGCATTTTAAGGTGGAAAAAGTTAACTCACTTTATTACTAGATCAGAAGGTAACAAAACTCCAAAACTAGTGCACTCAATGAGTCTTCACTTAGGTTAGGGAGGGAAGAAGTGGAGCTTCCATGCTTTTATTTCCACCAAAATTAGGAATAGTTCTTCTGCAGTGCACCATGTAGTAGCGTAAGAGAGACAAGCTACCCTAGGTTCCTCGCTGACTCTGTACAAGAAGATCACAGAAAAGAGGAGTACTCACCCGGTTTCTGAAAAGCTTTGCTGCCAGATTTTATTTTGACCCACATACTAATAAAATAACCAGTGTCATATCAGTGCATCCTCCTCATCTGACTGAAGAACCAATACTGACAAGTGTGGAAGTCTCCTCCCCTCCCTCTGCTTGCTAGAGGGAGGGTCAACGCAACATTGAGCTAATACGGATAAGAAGAGGGGGAATTCAGATGGTGGACAGTCACAACAAAAATTGCCTTCTCTCTTTTGCAACCTATTTCTCCAGTTTGCCCATTCCCTCCAGGGTGCAGCTGCTGCTTTCACCCTTCTGTCACCCCTTCTCCACATTCTTTTTTGTTTTTAACAAGCCGTTTTACCTCTTCCACTGTGACTAATGGGATTACAGCACTGTAGGGCCTTTCCAAGCTGCTTCTTTCACAGTTAAATCCATTCTTAAAAATGCATTTACAGTCTAAACTTCCTTTATACTTCAAGAGTCATTCATCTCCATGGTCATCTGTTTGTCTATCCTGTAACATTTTCAGGTGCATACAAAACCAAGAAAAGCAAAAGAAAAGACAATACCACTCTATAAGACCTGTCTTTTTTAAATTCTTCAGTTCCATCCTCTGTTCTATTCTAGTACCTCTACAGTCTACAGTCGTTTGGTTATTGGCATGAAAGGTATTTCTACTAGTTTTCTATTTGGCATTTAATTTTCAAATGTATCTCCATATGACTCCAGCTGCAGCAACCATATTCACACTTCTACTTTCTGTCCTGATTTCCTTCTGATTATTTTACATTACGTGCCTCAGAGGAAAGGGCAGCATTTTTAGTTCACGCAGCACTCATCATATTGCAGCTGTCCAAAAAGCAAAAATAAAGGGTTTGAGCATCAGAGTGAAAGAACAGATGCAGCTATACAAAAGGACACAAGATTTGTAAGTAGTGTATAGCAACAGTCAACACTGAAACAATAGCTGTTTTGCCTGGGGGAAAACTTCTGGAACCTCATTCTTCTTTCTTAACTTCATCATCCTTTAACCACCTCCATCAATTTTCACTATGTCAGAGGTTAACAAATATTGGGGCACATAGCGAGCCTTTATTAGGGCTAAGGAATGAGGAGATGAAGTGTTCCAAAATTTTATTTCCGAGGAGCTTTTTAATTTGTGCATTGCCCAGCAGTGTTAGGTGGACAAGCCTGTCCAGGCAAGCAGACTGCAAAAAAATCAAGGATGACCAGAAGATCAGAGGGTCTTCAGAGAGACCCTGCAGAGGCAAATCCTGAGGCTCATGTTGCAAGGCAGGAAGAACAGTCAGAGGCTATGCTTGAGCAAGATGCTGACGGAGACTCCTGAGATGGGGAAGCTAGAAACTTGTGACTTCTCGAAGCAGAGCAGAAACAGTCCTTATCTGCCCTCAGATCTAAGTTCACAGAAGTGGTAGTGTCCTAATAACCAGTGCGAGAGAACAAGTTCCATTAAGGAAGGCTTTGAACTCAACTGAGCTTGAACAGAGTGTTAGCAGAGAGCAAAAGGAAGTGGTGGGTGACCTTGAGGGATGAAGGCACACACTTGTTAAACAGGCATGCTCTTACAATAGGTTGGGGCTTTTTTTAGGGGACCCTACCCATTACATCGCAGAGAGACTGGCAGTAATTTTCCATTCCTTGGACCACTACCCACTGTTGCACATCCATGTGGACACCAAAGACATGGCCTAGTGCAGATCAGGACTACAAAACTCTGGGAGCAAAGTGAATAAGATGGGACCCCACACTTTGTTAACCTGTGGGGTCAGCTACGAGTGATGCTCTTCTGGATCTGCTACTCAAAACCAAGGAAGAACTGACTGGAGATGTGATAATCAGAGTAGAGAGCTGGAGACCAGGCTTTAGTGTGTTCAGGGGAATGGTCAGTGGAATCCCGAGAGTCAGCTCTGAAGGGAAGTAGAGCTCAAGTAAGCTAGCAGGTCTTTCAGGACAATCTTCTTCGAGCACAAACTCAGGAAAACAAGCAGACATATCACAAGATGTCCTCTAGCTAAGCAGGTAAGTCATGATTGAACTACACTGCAGAACAACAGCATAAAAGAAGTGGAAGCAGGACTAAGGAGGAATTGCCTGGACACACAGGAACGGTGTTAGGAAAACCCAAGCTTACCTGGTTTTGAAACTGGCAAGGTATGTTATGGGCAATAAGAAGAGCTTCCACTACCATGCAAGCAATAAAAGAATGAACAATGAAAATGCACACCAACTGCTGAATAGCTCAGGAGATTACTGACAGCGGATGCAGACATGGCTCTGGACTTCACCAGCAACATCTTGTGGTCCTTTGTACACAGACAGTTCAAGAAGGAGAGAAACTAGCAGTACTTGAAGAGGAGGAAGCCAGAGATCTCTTAAGAAATCTCAGCTTTAGAAGTTTTAGGGAAGACAGATGGGATCTGTAGGAAGATGCTGAGAGACTGTCTGATGAAGGTGAAAGGTTATTCTCTCATATTTCAAAAGGTGTGGAGATCAGGTGAAGTCTCCAACTAAACAAAGACAAATACTGCACCCATCTTCCAAAAAAACTCAGGGAACTACACATTGATTGGTCTCACTTTTTTCCCTGGGAGGATCATGGAGAAAATCCTCTTTGAAACCATTTCTGGACACAAGAGACGAACAAAGTGACTGGGAAAAGCCAACATAAATTTACCAAGGATAAATCATGCCTGACCAATCTGAAGAATTTATAAGACTTGTAGATGTGGCGCTTAGGGACATGTTTTTGTGGTGGACTTGGCAGTGCTGGGTTAACAGTTTGATTTGACGATCTTAAAGGTCTTTTCCAAAACTGGGCTGGTTCAGTCTACAGAAGAGACAGTTTCAGAGGGACCAAAGAAACAAAGCCAGGCTCTTGACAGAGGTGTATGCAAGGTAACAAGAGATAATGCCACAAACTGAAACAGTGGAGTTCTAGTGAACAGGAGATGAAAAAGCATCACTATGAGGGCAATCAAGCAGAACAGCTTGTCCAGAGAGGTTGTGCAGTCCCCATCCCTGGAGTGTGAGAGTTGACAAGTCTTCCATAGCTTACTTCCCACACTAAACAAGGATGAACTGAAAACTCACTGTACCAGACAGAAATACTCACTTCAAAAACATTAGCTCTAGAAACCCATCAAACATCAGGTGCAATACTAGCAGTCTGTAATACACAGGAGATTGACTTTACTACTAGAAAATTAATTACAGGATCAAGTTTGATACAAAATTATATTTAGAAGTCCGTAATTCTTTCCTTAAATAAAAGACCATGAATCATTCTGGAATAAGTTACCACACAAATTCAAATGTCGTTCCCGCAAATTAAAGGCCGTAACTAAACTGATGTGACTCTGTTGACTTCAAAATCTCCTTTCAGTAGAGCTTACACCAGCTAGGATTTGTCCTAGGATTCCAAACTATGTTTGATAAATTAAGGGACGTATACCAACCTTTATATGTATCAACCACTGAAAAATGAAAAAGTTCAAAAAACAGACGGTTACAAGTCTTGCATTAAATAATAGATGAAAATCCAACCAAGATAGCTTATCTTTTAGTAACTATCACAACTACTTATCCTTTTCACATCATAAAATAAACACCTTAATACAAACTACAGCAATTCTTTCTCTTACAGGCATATGCCTAACAATTTTTTTTGGATTTTCTACCTGAAAAATTGTGAATCCTTGAATCTCCCTGAATCCTTTTCTTCTCAGGCAACTTTTTTAATGGCAAAACTAACTTCCAGATTTGCCATTATCGTGGTTAGGTAACACTCTACATCTCTCTCCTGTTGATGTTCTCCAGTTTGAACACTCTTCCTACTCATCTGCTTGGATGTGATTCACAACATCCTGGCTTCTCTGTGAGAGACCAGAGATCCTTGTAGGTCCTGTTCTGTCACAGAGCAACAGAAGAAAAGCCTTTCTTTCACTAGCTCCTGCAGCAAGTTTGTGACAAATTCCAGCACTTCTCCTGTGTTTGTAAGTACTCAGTCAGGTTTCTGAAAAGAAATTGAGAATGAGATCTGGCAAATTCACACTTATTAACTAAGGAAATTGTGAAGAAGATGCACTTATGTATATGCAGGCTATGCTGGAGAGTCCAGTAACACATATACCCTGGCAGTGCATATAAGTAGATATATTCAAAACTAAGAGACGTGTGGATCAAACAAAAAAAAGATGAATATAAAATTGCAAAATGTTTTCAGAGTAGTTTTATCTAAAACATCACTTGCCTCTTACTAGACCGGGATCCTGTCTCTTGGAACCCAGTAGTGCCTATGTCCTGAATAAACACATCCAAGTCAAACAAACCTCCTTGTTCCCACCACTGCACAAAACAAAAATGGACTTAGCTAGTTCTCACAAGGACCAATTCCACAGAATTTGCAGCAGTCACATACTTTTTGATAAAGTTGCTAAGCAAGGATCTTAGAAATTACCAATTTTCAATGACAGACTCTATTCCAGCATTAAATCTTAATGCAAATATGAACTTTGGTCTAAGAGGCAAAGCAAAACTAAAGAGATTAGACACCTACAGTGAGTTCCTACAGGATGCAGAGCAATTTGGTTCCAATCCAGTGAAGTACTCAAGTACATGCTTTACTTTAAATGCATGGGCATTTAAAGATGGATGGAAATACTCATATATGCCTAATGTTAAATATGTCATTAAGTGCTTTACTGGGTTAGGGCCAGAAAGCTCTGTACCTTACAGGAATGAGCTCAGAGTACACCATGTAGCAATGGCATAATAGGGAATTCAGGGCCACAAATACCCTGGGCTAAGTCCCTATTGCAGTGTCCTATTGAGAAAATCAATGTGAGTGGAGAGGGGTAAGAGGATGTCTTGCCTAAAAGTAATCAGAATAATAACAGAAGGATTACAAGATCAGAAGGAAAACAAACTGCCACTACTCCCTAACATATATGCTTACTATAAATTGTATTCCTACAGTGAAAAAATCCCTGTATTTTCAATTCCTACATAAACTGACAGTCCATGTCTGGGATTCACGTACCTCATCACATTCACACCTGAGCTCCTGCATACACTCCAGTGTATGCAGCAGAGAAGACTAAGACCTGCAGCACCCTACAACACATGGCACCTGCAATGCAAAAGCCAGACTGACATTCAGCACAGTCCACTCACCACAAGCACCAGAGAGGCCTTGCACTTCAAGCGCCCATAATGCTGCAACACATTCCTTTGCTCAAGACCAACACTGTCTTTAAAAGACTGGACTTTAAAGCACGTGTTAAGTACCATTGTTTGCCGCCATTCCTACACATTGTAGTACAACGTACTCCTGACAGCTCTGTGCTACGAGGCACTCCTTTCTGGCCAGAGCCACTGCTAAGATTGCACACACTGCTGCAAGCTGCACACTGATGGACGTGCCACACTCCATCTTCCTGTCAGCTCTGAAGCCCATGTGTTTCTGAGTCCAAGAACAGCATATTTCATGACTGCAGGGACTCCCATACTTTGGTGAGAGACGGTAGAAGGATCTGGTCTAAAACAACCCAGAAGCAGCAGCATATGGGCCTGTCATCTCCAAACGTACTCTGCAATAGCCTAGCCTAACCTTCTGTAGTATAAAAAAGTATTAAAGCTGAACTACATGCATTTATTTCTATGTTTATACACCATAAGCATGTATAATTAGCTTTAAAAGGAGAGCTAATTAGCCATGTAATGTTATAAGCCATATTACTTCACAGGACCCACATGTCCTGCTATCTCACAAAATATTAAAATACCACTTTTCTCTCAGTGGTAAACTGCATTTCCTGTGCCAAAATATCACGATCAATAACATCATCATAGTTTGGGACATAAGGTTAAGTAAGCAAACCTTATAAAGATTGTTACAGTTGAGATTCTTCAGCATTGTATCCAAATATAATCTAAATTTCCAGGAGGGATGAGCCTTTTGGGACATGAAAGTAACTCTGGAGTCACAGGAGTCTGATCTGAATCAGACCAATCCTGAAACAAGTGGATCATTGATTTTTCATATTCAGGCCCTGAGAGGCAAAGGGGACAGGGAATTGCCCTGTCCGCAGAAATATGTGCCTCACCTTATCTGCGTTATGTTACTCTAAGAGATCCATGAGGCTGTTCTGAAATTTCTTGCATGAGGTTTTGTCAAGTGTTTAGAAAGGATCTACTGCCCAGGGAGCTTTCTTTTTCTGTTTTGTTTAGCAGGCTCAGAAAGCACTTCTCTAAGAAACTTCATGAGTAATTAGGAATAAACAATGCAAACTGAAATTCCAAAAACAAATAGGTATTTTGGGATCAGAATGAGACTTCAAATTCATTCAGGAAGTTTGCCTTGTGGGAGCACAGAAATCACACAGTAAGCTAGCACTGGAAATCAAAGGATTGGCTCTGGCTCCGTAGTGAGTTTCACTATTTACTTCAGCACAGTTGTCTCACCCACATATGGGGTTCTCATTCACAACCACGTCCTCTAACACTGGCAATAGTCTCACAGCTCAGTAGGGAGAGGAGCTGACTGAATCACACGTGCCCTCTGGTAGTCTGTGTTTGGAAAAATCTCAGCACTGCACTCCGCTATGAGTTAGATTTGGAAAGCCAAGGAGTGACAGTAAATCTACTACACTTCTTTCAAGGAATTTCCAAGAAACTCCTATCATAACACATCAAGGATTCAGAAGTTTAGCCGCAAACTCCCTGGATGGTGAGGGAACTGCGAAATGCTTAGGGCTTGCTTAATGATGCCTTGCTTGATCCCCTTTGATCCTCCTTGATACTTTTCAGTGGTCCTTTTGCCACAGCTCTGGAAAGTCTTCTGAGTGTAACTTAACAGCATGGACAGGCCTTGCAAAAGCACCTTCTTCATCTGAATGACATTTTTACCTCCCTGAATATAATTTTTAGATAATTTCTTTACTACTGAGGCCACAGAAAAGCCAGTAGCCTTGCCTATCCCACCCTCCATGTGCCCAGCTCACCCTGAAAAGGAAGAGAGAGTGTTACTGAAGTAGGTGACCAGGGGAACTCCATGGGATACCACTGTCTGTGAAAATGTAACCACTGCAACAACAAAGAGATATCACCTATTGTTGTCTGCTGCACACAAGGGTTTGGGGAGGTGGCTGTGAGAACCCTCCCAAGCAAGGCCAACCCTGAGAGGCTTGGGAAATACCTACCACTGAACAAGCAACCATAGATAACTAGTGAGTGACAGAGATAACAGTGCACACAGCCCAATGCACAGAGTCAATCTGACGGGTTTTTTTTCATTTCTGATGTAGCTGCAATGACATGAGATGTGAATGCACAGAATAAGGTAGGAGATGCTTTATCTAGGCTGTATGGAAAATAAAATGAAATACGACTTATCTTAGGCAGAAAAGGACACATCGAGAGAGAAGCCTAAGACTCAGGCCTGACCCAGGATGCCCTCACTTGTTCCCTCAGACGTGTCTTTCCCAACAGGTAGTGGGAAGTATACCAGGATTGGTAAGGCATCAGCTTTTTAGAAACAGAAAGAGCTGGAGAAATCACTAGGGTTGGCAGAGCCTGGGCTGATGTGCAAAGCCTGGTGTGGCTCTGAAGTTTCCCCGCAAAGTTCACGTGCCTCCAGGTCAGGGACACCCCATGAGTCATGCACAAAGACACCAGCCACAACAATAACAGCGTCAACAAGTGCTTTCAGGATGAAAGCTTAGCAAAACGATGCCCAGACTTACACAGCTCTTCCCGTTCATATTGAAGTGCGTGGATGCACAGGCTTGTTCCTTCATCTCCTCCATCCCAAAGATGCAGACGGCGGTGGTGTTCCAGGCTTTGGCGCTGTGGCTGTGGCGGAAGACACCCACCCACCAGCCCCGCTCACCCTGGCGGACAAGGCTAGAGGAAATAATGAGGCTCCTGCACCCGCAGTCCAAATAGACGTGCCCTTGCAAAGTAAGACCACTCTCTGAAGAGCGCAGCTGGCGCAGGACAGCCATGCTGGGTGGCTCCGTGTTATTACCCAACCTGGCCTTCAACGTGTAGTAGGGAAAGAAAAGGTGATCCCCCCACTGGAGCGCGTCAACAAAATGCAAAGGCTCCTCCCTGCGTTTGATGATGCCCAGCTCCTCCTCGGACTTCAGGTTGACCATTCTGCGCACCGTGATGACGGTCTCCTTGTCCGACTTCGAGGGCTCGCAGTGCAGGTGGTTTGTATCAGCGCTGGTTGAGTAGGTGGCCGCCACGGCCAGGTACCAGGCGCCGGCCTGCTGGAAGACGACGCCGGCGGTGGAGCCGTCGGGCAGGCAACTGACCACCTCGCTTTGGTTCAAGCGCTGCCGGTAGGACGGCTGCTCCCACACCTGGCAGGCGCCGCCATCCTGGGTCCAGCCGGTCAGCAGGACGCCCACCCCGCCGGCCTCCTCGTAGTACAGCAGCAGGTTGCTCCGCATGCCGGGGGGCTCCCCGCAGCCCTGCCCCGCCGCCGGCACCACGCGGCGGCGGGGCCGCAGCTCGGGCCGCAGCTCGTAGAGGCAGCTGCCGCCCGCCACCAGCACGGCGCCGCCGCTCACCTCGATGTTGTCGATGGGGGCCCCCGGCAGCTCGAAGCTCTGGGGTCCGGCGGCGCCCGCCAGCGCCGCCAGCAGGGGCAGCGCCCAGCTGAGGGCGGGCGGCGGCGCCGC
>NW_024580664.1:611799-621068 GCF_017639235.1 Corvus kubaryi | reverse complement strand
CCCCCCCCGGGGCAGGGCGGCCCCCGTGCGCCCGCTTTGCCTCGCTCCCGGCCCGGCTGAAGCCGCCCCGCGGGCAGTGGGCGAACAGGGGCGAAGGTGCTGAGCGGGGGCAGCCGGTGGCGCGGTCCGCTTGCGGGTGCCGGGTGGGGGCGTGGGGTCAGACTGCTGGGCACCGGCAGCGCCCGCTGCGAGCCTGGAAACCCGTCTTGTCCCCGTTCAAATCGCGGAACCGCCCTGCTGAACAGCACTCCCGTCAACCAGTCCGCCGATGCCACCTTGAGCGGGGAGGTTGAGGGGTCAGAGATCCCTGATTAGATCTTGGTCTTGTCTGAGGTAGAACAAAGGCTCTCGGCATTCTCCCGAGTCCTGCCGGGCACACAAAAACACTGTCCCTTTCCAGCTGTGCTGCTGAGAGATGAACGCCCATCCAGTGCGCACTGGGGACAGGATGGGCCACGTTGAATGGTGATTTACTTCATTTCCCATTCTGTCACTGCTGGCTGAGGTTCAGCACAACGTGAAGTATAGGTTGCATGCTGAGCTTACGGTAAATTATCGTTTTGCTGAATGTTAAATGAAAAATGAAAAGCAGCAAAGATGCCTTTCAGTGTTCTCTCTTGGGTGCCTCTGGAAACTCTGGGTGAGGATGGGCGTAGGGCCCATTGCCTTACTGAGAAGAGGATGTAATGTGCAAAACCGAGAAGTCATCTGACTCTCCATTTACGCTGCTTTTGTCTTGAAGTAGCTTGATGGAAGGAATAAGTGGAACTGTAAAAATTAGAACAAAAGTAACCTTTGTTACCAGTGAAGTGCAACATTTTCAAGTAGGATGTGCAACAAAGTTAACAAATTGTTACTATCTTTCTCCATGACTGTACCCGGCAGCAGTTATTGTGCAAGAATTGATGTTGCTCTGGTCAGCAAAAATATTCAGTAATTTTGCAGTAAAAGGTGTCTAGGACAAATATTACCATGAAATTCAGAGCTCTCCACAACCCATCTGCTTATCTCTTGTATAGTGACTCCAAAACACATCCAAAATCTGCAAAATGTAGCAGAGGATGTGGAACAGAATCATTGCACAATTTTTCTTCTTGCCAGATGCAAAAAGATGCTCTATGTGCTAATGCTGCCTGCAGCTACCCGTGGAGGACTGAACTTGTAGTCAACATGTAGGCAAAGTAAATCCTCCTGCCTGTATCACCAATATAGGTTGTCTACAGAAATGCCATTTATACATCTTTGCAAAGGAGGCTGAACATGTCATACTGGAGTGTGTTACACACTACCTTGTCTTCTAGTTTATTTTCAGTTCAAATATAAAACTGTCACTGATCTTTGTCTTGTTCACAATTGATGAGGCTAAACAGAAAATCGTATCAGCATCCTAACTGCAACACATCTCTGATTCTGACCACAGAGCATGTCCAGCAATAGATTATCTTCTGCAAACATCCTTCCATTTGCAAAATCACTGAGCTCTGCATGTATTGCAGAGACCCGTTTCTCAGGCATTATGTTTAGAATAAGACTCATGCACTTCACTGAGTGGCTGGTTTGCTTAAATGAGTGAGGCCAGGCTTGTTCCAGTCTTAGAGAACAGCAACCACTCCTAGGGCTGCAGACTTCTCTGACTGTCAAAACTGCCCAAAAGCAGTGTTGTGATTCAATTTTTGTCTCTTCTAGGACCTGGGAGGACTGAACTGCATATGGCGGCTGTCACATGAAAACAGCCCAGCTGTGTGGGCTAGCAGGTTCTACCACAATGGGATGGGACAGGACAGGACAGGGGGTCACATTCCTCCTGTCCCAGGAACAGCCATCAGAGCACAGTTCTGCAGACTCTTCCCTGCCTGTCACTTTTCTATTTCTGTTTTTGCCTCTCTCTTTCCAGTGAAATGGTAGCTTGGACCAGAGCCTCATCTTGCAACATTTAAGTCTGCATATGCTTCTGAGAGCCAGCTTTGCACTGAGAGTTAGTGCATGGAGTTTTGCTCATGAGTGACCCAATTCTTGAAGCGGCAAAGTAGTCCCAATTCCTTTCAAAGCCCCTGAAGTAAATAGGAGTTTCTATCTTCAACACATTCTTCTAGAAGATTCTTCCAGATACCAGAAAAGCTGAGCTTCTACTAATGTTATGGAAAGGGAGGCTATGGGTTTATTTTGTACTGCTTCAGAGTGTAATGTTTGTTATTAACACAGCAGACCAGAAAACAGCATAATCAGATCATGACTGAACTGATTCCAGCATGAACTGATGCTCATGTTGGAACTAGATGATCTTCCAAGATACCTTCCGACCCAAACTATTCTATGATACTTCTATAAAATATAAGCAGACAATGGCAAATCATTTTACTGTATTCCCTTGGCTGTCAGTTCCATAATTGGTGTTTTTATCCTGTTGTTGCACTGTGTTTTATTTTTCAGGCACTGAAGGGAGGGCAAACAAGGTAGCCTGCCTGTTAATGTTAGACTTTATAAAGCTTTGCTGTCTAACTCTGGCACCCCAACCAAAATTTATGAAAAAACCAGGGAAGCAAATTGAGCTTCCTTTGCTATCCTAAGCAACAGTTATGTATTTCAGCATGTCATGTTAGATCTGAAGTTGGAATGTGAATCACACCAGGACTTGTTTCTACATCTACAATTTAAAGAGCTCTCATTTAGATCTTCAACAGTGTTAGGCAGAACACATCCTAAATTAAGATTGCTTTCCCACTACAGTTCATCTACCTGCTTCCCTCCTCCTTATTTCTCATCTGCATGCTAAATTTCTCTGAATTTATGACTCCACAGACAATCTTACAAAATATTACTAGTAAATGAGATTTATTTTTTATGCTTAATTTATGTAGCTTCATTTTGGTATTTCCCCTGTTTTGAAGTTCCATGACCAATTAAGGTTTTATTTGTTTTGTTTATTGAATCCATGTGGTTACCTTAGCTTAGTTCTGAAATGTTTTTTTCACAAAGGAAAAATAACCTTTCATTTACAAAGTAATAATAGGTAGCATTAATGTTAACAGGTATTTTATCATTATTGTAATACTTGAAATAACTGTTTTTCTGGTTATATAGTTAAGACAATTTTCTACTGTAACTGAACGTTGATAAAATAGAAAGGAAATGCTGGGCAGCTTTTCAAAAAGTTTTTCTGAGAAGGATTCCTTTCCTGACAAAGGCATTTGAATACTGAAACTGAGTTTGCAGATTTGGGTTTTAGTTCTGCTTTTCAGTCTTGTCTCTTTTTGTTTAGATTTTTTTTGGTTTAGATTTTTGTTTAATCTAAAAGTTACTGACCATTTTACTTTTTTTTTTGGTCTTCACAAAGAGGAAATGGCAGATTCAGGAACAGGACTATGCTCTTTGGGGATCTGTATGGGGTGCTGTCAGCCGCAGCCAGCAGTGATATGTCCGTGGGCTCCAGGGAAAATGTTGCTTTTCTGGAGTCCCACTAATGCATCTGATCCATTTGCCCAGGGAGATGCTCCTTTCTGATGAAAGGCTGGAGCTATAGGCAACTCCTGGGCATCTGTGACATAGCAAAATGCTCTAGACACTGGTTAATGCTTCCCTTCATGGGACTGGCATGTTATAACTGTATTGAGTTTGTGTGGCCAGGTTTTGGGGGGGAAAGGCAGGGGGCTACAGGGGTGGCTTCTGTGAGAAGCTGCCAGAAGCTTCCTCCATGTCCCGCAGAGCCAATGCCAGCCAGCTCCAGAATGGACCTGCTGCTGGCCAAGCCTGAGCCCATCAGGAATGATAGTAACACCTCTGTGAAAATATATTCAAGAAGAAGAAAAAAAACCTTATTGCACAGACGTAATTGTGCTCATAGAAGAGCAGAGTGAGAATATGGGACAGGAACAACCCTGCAGACACTAAGATCTGCAGAAGGAGGGGCAGGAGGTGCTCAAGGCACCAGAGCTGAGGCTCCCCTGCACTCACAATGCAGATCATGGTGAAACAGCTGTGCCCCTGAAGCCCATGGAGGGCCACTGATATGCAGAGATCACCTGCAGCCTTGGAGCAGACCCATGCTGAAGCAGGTGGGTGCCTGAGAGGAGGCTGTGAACCCATGGGAAACCCGTGCTAGAGCAGGATCCTGGCAGTGACTTGTGGACCTGTGGAGAAAGGAGCCTACACTGGAGCAGGTTTACTAGTAGGACTTGGGACCTGATGGGGAATCCATGGTGGAGCAGGCTGTGCCTGAAAGACTTCCACTCTGTGGAAGAGTGGAGCAGCTCGTGTAGAACTGTTGCCCATGGGATGGACTCACGTTGGAGAAGTTAATTGAGAACGGTTTCCCTTGGGAGGGACCACATGCTGGAGCAGGAGAAAGACTCTTCTCCCTGAGCAGCAGCAGGAACAACGTGTGATGAACTGATCATAACTCCCATTCCCCACCTCCCTTTGCCACTGAAGGGGAGGAAGTAGAACTTGGGAAGGAGGGAGGAGTGGGGGGATAGGTGTTTCTAAGATTTACTTTACTTTTCATTGTCTTGCTCTGGTTTTGTTAGTAATAAATTCAGCTAATATCCTCAAGATGCGTCTGTTTTGCCCATGATGGTATTTGGTGAGCGATCTCTCCTGGGCCTTATCTCAACCCATGAACCCTTCATTATATTTTCTCTCCCCCGTGGAGGCAAGTGATAGAGGAGCTTTAGTGGGTGCCTGGTGTCCAGCCAGGGTCAGCACACCACAACAATCAAAAGACTCAGCCTACAACTAACTGAAACTGGAAATTTAGGGATGGTTTCTGAATATCAGAACGGGGTCCTTGAAGAAACTTTTTAACAGGAGCAGTGACTACAGAGCACGGCAATGATTTTAGAGTGGAACTTCATGAATTCATGGTGGGGGTGTATGACATGGAAACCTGTAGAAATTTTTGACCCAGAAGGCTCCTTCCAGTGCTTGATTATTATGTCAAACTGTTTTGGAAGGGTGATGCCTGGTATTACTCAAATGCTTTTAAAAGTGACCCAAGCTCTTGACCTGGCTGTGTCTTCAGTCAGAGGTAATAATCATTCAGTGGAGGAGCCTAAGACCTAGAGCAAGGTGTAAAGGAAGAGCAGTTGATGTGGCCCTTTCTGTATGAGCCAAAATACAAACGAGAAACTTCTGCATCAAGTCAATTCCTCAGCCTTAGACAAACACACCATTTGTCAAGGAGAAATTTCATCTGCAGCACCTAACTGTGCCAGTAGATAAGGAAAATTATCAAGAACTTGTTCTAAACTCCTCTTTGTTT
This sequence comes from Corvus kubaryi, assembly GCF_017639235.1. Classification (NCBI taxonomy): domain Eukaryota; kingdom Metazoa; phylum Chordata; class Aves; order Passeriformes; family Corvidae; genus Corvus; species Corvus kubaryi. Next base: position 615,811 of record NW_024580664.1, on the reverse strand, counting down.
TTCCCCTTTGAACATTTACACTTGCAGAGGAGATACTCAATTGAAGGCTTACTAAACCGTTAGATGGTCAACAGGTTTTCTATTTAAGCTGTCTAAACCAGCCCATCCAATTTGAATGAGTCAGCTGTAGGAGAGCTTGTGTAGGTTTTCCTGCTGGCAGATCTGAAGGGATGCTAAATTAAGCAGAGGGTTGTGGTATTAAGCTGGATATGGGCCAAGAAGTGGCAAAGGAAATGGTGGATAAACTACCAAGAATCTCAGTTAAGAGACTGTTAAGTTATCTGCATTAGGGTGTTGTAGATATGAACTGAGGCTGCAAGATGCATACATCCTTTTTACAGATGCCTTGAGTGTTTCTTAGTTGAGCTTTTTATTAAAAACTCATCATCTTTTATTACCGCAGGCCTGGTTCCTACGGTATATCACCGTGTCACCGTGTCCCGCAGCTATAGGGAGGAGGAGGAGGAGAAGATCCATCAGGCAGGAATTGTGCAGCAAGATTGATTTATTTAATTATTTTACAAACTCTTTTATAGACTTTTTTCTTCATAGTCTAATTGGACAAAGGACCAGCCACCCCTTGGGGGTGATTGGCCAAAATCCTAAAACATCCATTATCAAAATATTTTCTACTATACCATAAACAAGACTTTCCAAGGTTGCAGGTGGCTTGGTTGTTTACATTCCCTGCTACCTCTTCTGTGAGAGGGAAAAGTCTCTCACGGACTTAGAAAATTAACAAGAAGATCCTCACTAACAGCATTTTTGTACCTACAATCTTTCATTGCACAAAAACACCATAGTACTGCTTTGCATCAGCTTAGCCACTTGCAGAGTCACCATCTGCCTAAATCCTTAATGTTTTCCTATCTCTGACACCTTTCTCTTAGTCAGTTTTGTCCTCATCCTATTAATTTGTGTTCTGGTTCTGACCAGGACAGGGTTAATTTTTTGCAGTAGGACCCCAACATTATTCTATACAACCTCATGTCATTGCTGGGGACGGGGAAAGGGAGTCTCTTCCAGGGAGAAGGGATTCCTTCTGGTTGAGTAAATGTGGTGGAGGGCCCACCGGATATTGTTGGGGTGGTTTTCAATGTGAATAATTTCTTTTTTTGTACCCTCTGTCATCAGTATTGTTGCAGTTACTGTTTTTTTTCTTATCTCATTGCTGTTTCCAGTAACTCGTTCTTATCTCAACCCATGATGTTTGCCTTTGTGCCTCCAATTCTCCCCTCCAGCCCGCTGCAGGGGGAGACGGAGAGGCGAAGCAGGGGAGCAAGAAAATTACATGTGGTTTGAAGAGTCTCAGTGGGGGCACTGGATTGGGGTGTACCATTCCTAAACCACAATAGTTTCTAACAAACATAACATTTAATGACTATATCAAGAATTTTTAATGCAGAAGTGTAGCAAGAAAAAAAAATTTTTAAATTTTGCACTTGAATTCAATAAACTTTCACCTAGTACAATTTGAAAAGTCTGTGTCATTCCACTAATAAGACCCTTCAAGTCATAGAAAAGTTAAAATGCATGCTAAAATATGTTAATGAAATTTATTTCAAATTAAACTTGGAATACTCACTGAAAATTGAAGAAAACCAAGTGCCCAAATTTGGGGAATAAGATGCTGTAATCTCCCTCAAGGATAAACAAAATGACGGACTGCTTTAAAGAATAATCATCTCAACTTTAATTACAGAATTAGTGCAAAAGCCATCCAGTGTAGCATTATCACATACTGGTATGCTCCAGGATTAGAATAGGTTCTGAATGGATCAATTACTATTTATTTCCACCATTCTTTTCTCTAATTTCCCCAAATGGTACCAATTTTGTGCAAGTCCACTGCATATTTGAGTAAACACACTTACTGTTATTTATAACTCTGCCTTTTGGTCACAGCCAGAGTTCTATAACCTGAAACAAAATTATTACCTGGGAATTGAATCACATTACAGATATATGCCACTGCAGCAGATGTATGGGGTATTTGTTAACTTCAAGAGAAGGGTACTAAAGGTTATCAAGAACAAAGGAACAAGCCATAATTATATATATGTTCCAAAGTATTAAAATACCCTTCCACTAATCCTGACAGTTACTTACAATATAAAGTCTTACTTTTGCTTGCTGTTAGACCCACTAGCATCAGCTGGATCTAAACTCAGCTAGTATTCTAAGTCCACCCTTCAATACTGTAACACTGATGTTGCATCCTTTACTTCCAGTATGTGGACTACAAGATGACAGCTTACCAAACCTGCTGTGCCAGGGCAGTTAGTGAGAAGGATCTTTCACAGTCTCTTGTGTGCCAGAAATTCCAGTTTGCTCCATGTGCCTTTTCTCCTAGAGCCCAGAAGCTAACTGTGGGAGAGATCCCATCTGAAACACGGACTGTGGCATTCAGTTGTTACCAAGTATCCATGCCTCTGCATATCTAGATCAACAAATTAAAACACTTGCCTACATTAGAGAAAGGTCACACATGTCTGCAGAAAAGCATCTTGGTTTTTTCTTTTGTAAGCAAAGATGTAAACAAAAGCTTGGTGCTACATAGGTTAACACAGAGAGATTCATGGAACTAAAATTGATTTTGAAACAGAAAACAAAATGTTTTTCCAAATGCATTTCATTTAAGAAACGGTGTAACTAAGCACCTATTTACATATATGTATCTACTTCTGCTTGTCTACTGACCACTTTATTTTGAAATCCTGTTGGTGAAAGAAAAATAACTGTATTGTTTCCCAAAGTAAAAGATCTATGCAATTATTCTGTGAAATGAATGGCTTATCAGAGAAAAATAACTTTGCAATTAACTGTGTTTAGGAAGGCAATTAAAGAGGTTAGTTCCACTCAGGGGGTAACCTGAAAGCTATTCTGGTGCTCAGACCAGTTTTGATCTCTCACTGCTGGTGCTTGACCTTCCCTCCCTGACTCCATGGCTGGTTTCCACAAGCAAGTCTTCAAGGAAAGGTAAAAGCTGACCCAAGTTTAACTCCTTTTTTGTTATTCTGGCAATTGTTTTTTGTGTATCTCAGTCTCACTTCCCCCTTTTTGCTTGTCCTGAAGAGACGTTTACATGGAAACAGGATGTTAAAGGCAGAGAAATTAGCCCAAGCTGCAGGATATTTAGTGCCTGCAGTCTGTGGTCTGCCAGCTGATAAGGTTTTTCTTCTAAAGTCATCTAAGAAGAATCAGAAAGGCAACAGACTGAAAGACAAACTTGGTACATAAAACACCTCAGTTTCTATGAACATTTTTCAAAGTTGTCTGGGTAGGAACAATCTTTTAATGAGCATTTTTTTAAAAAAAACATTATCAACACATGAGCTGTACTTAGTTTCTTTTTTGTCAGTTTTAATGAAAATCTAATTAATTAAGTTTGCCAAATTAATTAAGCTAATGAAATTAACCAAGAGAACTTTCAGTTTTGTGTCCAGAGGCTACAAAGACATTTTTTGTCAAATAATCTCCTCAGTGTTCCCACTCTGAGTTAATAGAAAGACCCAAGATATAAACTACCTTTGCCACCAGAGAGCAGTGGAATTAAGTATTTTAATTACAACTAGAATTGTTTTTAATTAGTAACATGTACTATAATGCAAGAGCTTGCCTTCCTTTGAATACTGTTGAATAATGGTGTCTCTGACAGAAACAGGGACAAACCCCTCAATATGATATGAATTTGCTTGATGTTGTTTCTTTTTTTCCTAACATTTCCCTTCACTGTGTTCACTCTGAGAAGGATCTAATTGAATTGTCATTGTCTCTGATGATTTGCCAACAAATTTTTCAGAAGAGCCTGTTAGTGGATGGTTGTACCCCCAACCATCATTGTACATTATTGTACGCCCAACCATGGTTGTACATCAATCTGGAATACCATTTGGAAAGCCTGTCTTCAGTCTTTCCACTATTGCCACTCTTGTGATGAAAAATCTAACAGACAGCTTGCTCTGTCTCTTCTCTTCTCTTCTCTTCTCTTCTCTTCTCTTCTCTTCTCTTC
>NW_024580664.1:587510-611789 GCF_017639235.1 Corvus kubaryi | reverse complement strand
TCTCTTCTCTTCTCTTCTCTTCTCTTCTCTTCTCTTCTCTTCTCTTCTCTTCTCTTTCTCTCTCTCTTTCTCTCTTTCACGCTCTCTCTCTTCCTTTCTTTCTTTTTCCTTTTCTTTTTCTTTCTTTCTCTCCTGCTCGCTCTATTTCTATTTCTCCTGTTATTTGCCCCTTCTTAACCACCCCATATTTCAGGCATGTTAATCTTCATGTTTATGAAAATGCTGCATACTCCCTGCAAATCCCCTCTCTTGTGAGAGTTGTTTACAGCCTATTATATGACCACGTTCCCACAGATTTCCCCCATTCCTCCCCTTTCAGTCTTGTGCATTGTTCAGTGCCAGATCTGGGCAAATAAAGCTGTGCTGCATGCCCTATTTGCCCTCTTTTTCAAATGAAATCCACATTGTGAATGTGAAGCCAGAGGATTCTGGATTATCAGGGGGAAACAGGGATGGTAGATTCCATACCTGAATGAAGGTCAGTGGAAGCAAGGAACCTCGACGTGAGATCAGTCAGCTTCCCTATTCCAAATGTCACTGAGCTTATTTATTACCTGCAAAAAGGTCTCGCATATCTTCTGTCTTGTTACAGATAACTGTGGCTTTTCTCATAATCTACAAATGCATCCAGGATCCCTTATGTTCCCCATATCCTCTAACTTCAGTAATTCACCAAATAATCTGCCAGAAGATGTCCTATCCAAATAGACCTCTAGGTATTCTAATGATGCCACTTATATGAAATGAAATGTTTACTGTACAGTCTAAAACTGAAATAGAGCTTAAACTACTGAAGCACCCCATGCTTTAAAACCTTTCATTACATAGTATGCATGAAAGGATACCAGATGTTGTTTTGTTTTGTTTTGTTTTTTTTGTCAACAGTATATTGCTTTTAATATTCTAGCTGAAATATACCCGAGGTAAGTCCTCAGCTGGTATAAAATGTCACAAGTCTGCTGTGGTCAATGAAGCAATAGCAGTTAATCCCAAAGGAGGATCTGAAACAAAAGAGGATATTTAGTCTGAATTGATGGAAAAATAAAGTCATAATTTGTTTGTCTGCAAAATAAATGCCTGGAAGGTGATGGTGTTCTGTTCTCTGTATCTCCTTGTCTCCATAATCTCTATATACTTTTAATTTTATCTCATAATCTCTATATTCTTTAATTTACCAAGTAATCTATTGTGAGAGTTCCCATGCAAACAATCCTCCAGATAACATGGCACTAAAACAAAGATATACATTTAATAAAATGCCACTCTGTGAAAGTATAAATTATGTGATAATGACCCAGAATCTAATCCTGATCCAAAATGTATATTAGTGAGAACTAATTTTCTGCATAAATATTTCTGTTAAGCATTTCTGTGACCATCCAATATGTACAAAAATCCTTTGAGTCATTGTCTTAAAAAAATGAATAGATAAAATATAGTTAGGCCAGGATTCAAAAGACAGTTCAAGAAATAGATCTGTTACAGAAGAATATGGAAGTCAAACAGTGGCTCAAAAAGTACAACAAGGAGCTTGCTTTTTACACAGGGAAGAGCTGCAAAAAATACAATCTTTGTAGGACTGCTCTGTATTAACATTGCTTGCCAGCCCACATGTCACTTCCTTTAGAAGAGTAGCAGTAATGAAGTAGTGAAGTCTCTCTCTATTCAAGGTACTTAGAGTCTCTTAATCCAGGCTAAGGAAAACACTTTTCAAAAGTGACTCAGGTGAAAGCAAAAAGGCAGCTTTTAGCAGCCATGTACAAAAGTCTCCTGGGGTCATTGTTTGCAATTTTCAAGGGTGGGATTATAATTCAAAATGATCTTTAAAAATTGGAAAAGTAGCTTGGGGGAAAAATAGAACAAAATTTAATACAAGAAAAGAAAAACTCATATAATTTCTTTGGCTGTAAAATCTATGGCTAGAACAATAATGCAAATTCCTTGAAAGTAGACGATTCCACATGCCACTGAAACAACTAGTGTTGCAGGCAAAAGCTTGGGAGAAACATGGTAACCCACAGTTCTATAGCAAATGATCCATAGGGTAGCCTATCACAAGCTGGCATAAGAGTCAACAGCATCACACTTGTGCAATATCACTCAGAGATAAAAATTCTGTGTAAGCAGAAGTATTGCCTACAAGAACACTCAACAGTGGCAAGGCTATAGCTGACGGGTTGCCTCAGTTTTTGGGCTTCTCCTCTTTGAAAGAGGAGAAGAACCAGTCAAAAGCAACAAAAACCAGAATAGGTCTTTGAAGACAACACTGGATTAATTAGAATTGATTTGAATTTGTTTTTCTCCAGAGAGAAAGAGAAAATGATAAACTAAGAAGGGCTGCAATTATCTTCAACTGTGCAACAGTAAAGGAAACTCTTTGTTCCCCTCGTCTGCGGTTGATTGCATGACAGGAAAACTACAGTGAGTAAGGTTCAGCTTTGACATTGGGAAATGTCAAGAAACTGAAGTCTCAAAGGGTCCATCGCTGGGCAGTATTTAAGAATGTAAACCTTGGTCAGTAATGGCAGGCAGAGTTCATCTTGCCTGGGTGGTCCCACAGTGCAATTGGTGTTCTGACTCAATCTTGCTGAGAATAACTGGGCCTTAGACAGACACAAATAATCCATAAGTGGAAGAGGGATGACAGCATTTATTGGGCAAGATGTGTTATGCATTCCTGTTTCATATCCTTATCACAAACTCAGGCCAGTAGCGTTCTGTATGATGATAGGATGACATTTTCTTTTGTCTCACTCTCTATTTGTCTCATTCTCTGGGGTAATCATTCCTTCTCCCCGTTCAAACTCTTGTTTTGGTTTTTTTGCAGGGTGGGGAAGTGGGGAAAGGGATTCTCACTCTCTCATCCTGTTGGGACTTCCTGCATTTTACAGGGTTTAGGAAGAGGTTCTTGAAAATTCACCTGGGGATGCTGGCCTTTCTATAACCACTGTGAGAAAAGGGGAAGTTCCCTTATGCTGTGACAGCTGCAGAAACCACTAAGCTTGAGCAAGGCCAAGGTTTTGGAGGTAGAACATTTGCAAAGTATTGCCTTGGAAAACTGATGAGAAAATATTTCACTAATACATGTTTATTAAAGGTAGAAGAATTATCTCAAAGACAGCAAATACTGAAACATGAAAAGGGGATGTGGATCTTCATTAAAGTACAATTTTAAAAGAAACACAAACTTTATATGTCAATCAGTACTTTTTGAACTGTCTTCAACCAATCAGCAAATATTTTTCTGCATTTAATGGACTTCGAATAAAACCTGACATTTGCTACTAAGAAATAGCACTGTTCTTGGGGTACTGGAGGTTTTTTGTTCTTTTTCTTTCTTTTTTCTCTTTTTGATTGGGATTGTAATCAGTGTAGAAAGTCCCTTCATGTCAGTCAGAGAACTTTAGAGACTGAAAATTTCAGTCACAACTAGAAATCATAGAAAATAGGGCTGCAAAGCAACTTGAGAGGTCTTCTAGTCCATCCTCTCTCTTGTAATGGAGGAAGAGCTACAAGTAAATAATTGTCAAGAGATTTTTCTCTCTCCTGTTTGTGATTCTTCACCACCTCTCATCACTGGTCAAGAATCTCCTGCCTCCCAAAATGAGCTGCTTCTGTGCTACATTAATCATACAGTCAGGGCCTGAATGCATGAACTGAACCTGGTCTTCTCTGGCCATTTAGGAAACTGTCCCTGTAAGTTTCCTGTTCCATCCTGCTCTTTAAGGGTCTGCCCAGCAGCAGGAGACTGAAAATGGAGAATCAAGTTGATGATCCAGCCTGTGAAAGTATACATGGAGATGGGTGACTGAGGTGAATTTGCTTCTGCTGTGTGTGGAGGAAACCCTGGAAAAGGGGTGGGAGTTGGAGATGGGGATGTGTTCAGCTGTTTGCTTCTTCCTAACTCCAACAGCTTCCGCTTAAGTGAATTCTTATATGGCAGGACGTCCTCTCAGCCAGTGGTTTCCAGAGGAGGAACAACTCACTGAAGGGAGAATTGCATCTGTAACTATTTTGAATGGGAGGTGTGTGTTGCTAAAGTCTGGTGTGCTAGGAAGGAGACTTACAACTAGGAGGAACAACTGGAACAAAAACCAGCTTGGAAATTGTCCTGCCAGGCATTTTTTTGGTACACAAGGGACAGAACAACATGGCAGTTGCTGGTGTGTGTTTTTAAGGCCCTTTATGGTGAGAATCAGCTTCCCCTTGAGCTTCAAACAGTGACTCTGAGAAGGCAGCAGTGATCTGTCATCTGTCCTTACCACCACAAGCCAGCAGGTGAAGTCTGTGCTGTGCTGAGCCCTCAGACAGTGCTTGCTCTCACTGCCTCTCACATCAGCCAGCCTTTTCAGTTTTTGAACATTGCATGGCGCTTGCTGCTGCTGCTTTCCAGCTTTCCACATGCAAAGTTATTGCTTTGAACTACCACAGCTGGCCACAGATTGGTAACCACCTGCACCTTACAACACCTGTGTTTATTATCTCCTGTGAAGGGTGTGTTGGCAGTTTTCATATTAGTACTGACCTTACGCTGCCTTGAAAATGTTATTTTAGTTTTATGTGGTGCACTAAGACCGTCAACTGAGAATTTACAAATACATTAATTATTATAGCAAGAGGTTTCCAGCTGCTACTGTCAGAGCAGTTGCCCCTCTATGGACAAGCGCTCCATAGTTCAGCCCTGAGGGTTCCTGAAATGGTCCTGGGGTTCAGTCCACTGGCTCAAGGCCATGCAGTAAAAACCCACGTCTTGGGGAAGTCCATGAGACTTTTGCCAGCAGCAGGGATGATATGGCAGCAGAAGCCCTCCTACACACACATAAGGGATAGTAGCACCTCTCCAGTTAACACAGGTCACAGCCAGTGTCACTGCAGCTCTGCTGCTTCTGTTACCCACACCTGGGGCGTGGAACCTGCAGTGGAGAGGAGCATCAGCTGCCTTCATGCCTATGTGGGATGGATGCATTCAGGGGGCCAATATTGCAGCCCCAGTGTATCTTCCACAAAGATGAAGATATAGGTCTGATTCATGAAGTGCTGGTACTGTACAACCTTATGTCAGCTTTTAAACCGTAAGCAACACGAACCAGCAGGTAGTGGACCCTTGGTATGGATATCCTTGGTCTGCCCATTTGTTTGCCTACAAGATACGTGCACAAACACACACATGAACACACATCATTATATGTAACATACATGTGTATAATTACATATAAGATGCACATACAAGTGTAAATAGAAATATATGTAGTGTCAAAGGCAGAGAACATTATAGTGTGCTATAGCATAGACTGTATATAGGAAATCACTGAAGAGATTTTCCTTCCTGTGAGGATCACATCCCTTCCCACAAATCGTTACATAACCCTCCCATGGCAACTGCAGCAGTTGCGCAAGGAAATGTTAGGAAAATATGTATATTTAGCTGTTTCAGTGACAAAGGGCATATTCCAAGGGTACACCTCAATATCTAACTCTTTTAATACTCGTGAAAGAGGCTGGAAACAGTTTCCCCTTGCTTGCAGCTCCCTGAACTTAGCTGGAAGCTTTTTACCTCATGGACACGAACTCCCAATGGAGTTGGGAAATTTTGGGGCTAGTAAATTTTGCAGTCTGTATTTTAGCCACTGGGTGCCGCTACCAAATCAGTTGTCAAAACCAGTTTCTCCAAACACAAGATGGCAATTTTAACAGCATGCCTTGTTCTACCTTAGGCTGTGACACCAGGCTTTGTGGGGCTGCCTGTTATCCAAAGGTTCATACAATAACCCTTTTCTCAGAGCTGGGCTTCAGTCAGCTGCAGTCAAGATATTTCCTTCTCAATGGGCTTCAGTCAGCTGCAGTCAAGATATTTCCTCACAAAAGAATCATGGAACGGCCTTTTATTAAAGTGCACAAGTGAAAGGTGAGCAGGATTAATAACAAAAAGATCCAAAAAGAAAACTTTAAGAAGTATTTCATAAACATAATATATTTATAGAGGGCTAAAAAACCTGAGTCTTATGATATGAGAGGAATTTGCTGAAAATAAACTATGCATCTCTGCTGTTACACAAACTCATAAAAAGTATTAGTGAAACAAGATGATTGATTAAGCCTATTCCAAATTTCTAACATGTCCTCCATCATCATTAGAAAAGTGTTGTTTCAGGTATGCTTTTAATCAACTGCAGTTTTTTTCATACTGGTTCTTCACATTATCTTCACTATTTTAAGTGACCTTTGTTCTGTTTGGAACTCCTGAATATAAATGCAATACTGTCACAGCATTCTAATGATATATTTATTCCTGAGAACATTTATTTCCAGTCCTCAGTGGTTATGAAAATGCATATTTTCTAACACGAAGCACACATCTCAACAGATGCAAATACTGACTACAAAGCATTTTGCAGCATCTTCAGATAAAAGAAGAAGATATGATGCTGTCGACTCATCTCTCCAACAACAGCTGGACAGATGCCAGCTGAAAACCACTGACAAAGCACCCACTTGGTTCTTCTCTGAGAGGCAATGACAAAAAGAAAGGAGGACATGGTGGGAATCCTGTGTTGGATGGCCAGAGAAGAGGGGAGTGGTGATAGGAGCAGCACAAAGGACAAGTGACAGGAGGAAAAGCAGCGGTATTTTGGGGGTGGAGGGAAAGGCATATAATACTACCAATTTTCTGTAGTGAGCCTTTCCTACAAAACACTGGGAGCCACTAACCTACAATTCATGGTTCTGCAGGTGATAGAGACCATGTCCTCTTCCTGGAAATCATAAATTTTTTCTTGGAAATCATAATCTCTTTTATGTTGCTGGCAGCTGGCCAAGTCAGATATAATTTCACTGATTCTCTGCCTGAAATCAATTTGTTACAGTGCAGCATGGTGAGGGCCTGACAAATAACCTCAGAGAGCTATTCTTGATTGTGGAGGGAATTTTATATTTTAAACAGAAATTTACCTCTATTCATAGCCAGTTGCTTTCACTTGCCTGATATTATCTCATGCAAGAATGAGTTTCAGGCATGCATTTCAATGTCAAGACTTTGAGAAGAATTTAACATTTTTCTGTTAGTTTTATATCACCTTGTTTCACTCCCCCTGTATTCTGCAACATCCTGGATTTAAGAAAGTAGAGAAAAGGAATTAAGGGCAACTTCACGTCATTTCTGTGCAAGGTGCAGGTCTGATGTTCCCACAGGAAAATAGTCTGCTCAATTCCCTAAATGTGAGCTCAATAAAAATCCCCAGATTCTCACTAAATGGCTGGAATGTGTCAGACTGTAGAAATCAAAACACTGCTGAAATAGTTCAGAGAAAGCTCTAGCAGTCTCCTGCCTAATGTGTGTGTGAATATGCACGTGTATGTAGGCACAATCATTCTCCTGCCCTACTCCATGGCAGCTCAGCTGCTGGATTGCCTTTGGGTTTAGATCAGAGCAGTCCACCGTAGCTACCTCCTTCCAAAGAACATGAAGCACTTTCATATCTGCTCCCCAACAGGAGGAAAACACCTTCCAAAACACTAAAATTTTCTTCCTGACACATTCACATTGCTTTGGCAAGTCCAATCATCATCTTAATTTTTTTTCCCCCTAGAGAGGTGCTGCAATGAGGTTTTATTTGCATGAGCTATTTACTCACAGGTTAACCAACACCATGTGAAGTCATTATTGCTGTCCCTGAACTTGTGTCCTAAGGGAACAGATAGCCCCCTCCAGACCCCATATGTTGAGGCAAGCAGCAGCTTTTGAAGCTGCTATGATTGCTCCAGGCCTCTGAATCCTCCTGCTTCTCCCTTCTGAGGACCTTGGTTCAGGGGACTGGTTTCCTTGGCAGCTAGATAGGTACTGGGAGAGCCCTGGCCATTACTGGAAAAGAAGAACAGGCACTCAATTCCATTTTTAAGTGTAATCGGGGTTGTGCTTTCCCAGACGAATAACCATGTCCATTTTTTCTTAATAAAAATCTCTTTGTTTGCGTCATTTCTCACCTGCCTCTTGTACCAGGTGTAAAAGCAGGCTGGATTGGTACCTTTAGCTTTTGCAGGTCTTAGGATGTGGGCTCCAGTTGCTGAGGCGCTTGGCAGATGATTGACAATTGTATCCACAGTGGTGGGAAAGAACAATATTCATTTAAAGAATTAAGCTAATGAAGAAAATATGGCAGACAGAAGGATGGGGGACAAGGGAGTTACACAGCCCAGCTGCCACAGGACCTGCCAGCACATAGCTGTAGATAAACCATAGATACTTGGGCTAAACAAAGACAACAATTGTTGTCCTTCTGAGTTTTTCTGGTTAGAGCACTGGTGAAACACAACTGTGCATTTTTTAGAAGATCTGACAGGAGCAAAAGTGCAAATGCATGGAAGGCCTGCCTCAGTCAGTTGCTTTTTACTGATGCCCTATGCAGGCAAATCGGCAGGAACTGAAATGTAAGATTTCCTGGAAAAAAAAAGAAAGAAAAGGAAATAAAGGAAATAAAAAGGAAAAAAAAAAGAAAAGCTGCATGGTCTTCTGTAGTGAAGACTGGAGAATAAAACAGTGAGAGATCTACTAAACTCCTCAGCAGGGGAAGAGCCTGCCCACCTTCACATGCACAGCTGAACAAATAGTTTGCCTTTGCTGTGATCCAAAGATACAGTGCCTGAGCTGTATCCTTCCCACTATTCTGAACACAGTATAACAACAGCAGACTTCATCTGAAGCTTGAGCAATTCTTGCAAAAAGTCAATGCTGTTGCATCTTGGATAAAGCTGGCTTGGATATTCCTGAAATGCATTGCAGTAATAATAGTCTGACTGCCTTCTGGAGATCTTGCTCTGACTCAAAACCAACAAAATCTGGAATCTCAGGATAATCCCTGTGCTTCAAACAGTCTCCCTTACTCCATGTGGATGGTCCCAAAATTGAGGCCTGAATGTAACTGCCATTGCAGTTAGTGGCTTCAGGGGAACAAAGAAGGGGCTCTTTTTACTACAGTGAAACTGGTAAGATGATCTCTTTTCCAGACCTAAGCTCCCACTGGTCCAATAATAACCAATAACTGTGATTTCCATCACTTGCACCCCCTGGGAGACACTTATGTATCACTGATTCGTATTGCAAGTTTCCTTGTTATGTGACTGCCATAAGCCTGGCAAACCAAAGAGCGCTGACAGCTTACTGAAGGAGGAGATACTGAGCAGAGACGGGCAGGAATTTTTCAACAAAACGACATGTCAACACCAAAACATTTAAAGGAAACAATAGAAGCACCAGTGAAAGTTTAATGAGGAAGGTATTTCGGAGAGAGGTAGATCCACATACCACTGATAGGCAGGTACCCCCTGGGAAGGGATGTTACATGGCAAGCAGGAAGCTACCACTCACTGACTCTCTGCCCGGCTGTCTCTCACTGTCCTGACCCACAGGAGCTGCTGCCTGCAATATAAAATGCGGGCATACTCGCTTCAGAGCTGATATACCAGATGGATCCTCCCTTACCAAATTAGAAGATGAAGTGTGTTGGCAGAAACTCCTTGGGAAGCAGGAAATGCCTGCGTGATGCTTCCCACTCCCTTTCTAGCAGATCTCACTGCCTCAATGCAGCCCTAATTGGCAGCTCCCAGCTCCCACTGGCATCAGAATCCAAAGCTCCTTATTTTCCTGAAATTACAGAAACAGCTCTGTATAGCTGAGCCCTCCATTCCCACCATTTTATTTCAAGTGCTTCCCGGCCCTGTTTGATTACCTGCTACAAAGGCAGTAGTACATATGGAGGTTTAGTTCGATATGATATGGTTGAATCCTTAAAAGTAAATTGTTATGATAGTACCTAAAAGTAAAAAACACCACCTCTTAAAATATTCTTTTTATAAACGAGTTTCTAAATTTTGAATTATTTTCAGGAAGTTTCTACAATGAGATATTTGGGACCAAAATTTGCACTTGACAAAAAATAGGAGCTAAAATATATGTAGCATTTTGGTCATGTGGCACTGGTATTATAATCACACTTCTAGCCCAGAACTGCTCACCTGATTTCCACAGGCACCATTTGAGAGGAACAGCCAGTCTATTCCCTTGTGGAAACACCAACTTTCATGTATTAACTAAAGCACTTGCAACAGGTGTAAACAACTTTCCATTAGATGTAAAGTTCCTGGTACATTAGACAACATCACACTTTAACCTTCCAAGATCTAATTTAATTCCTAGGATCAAGAGCTCATGTTACTAATACATTTTGCCAAAACCCTGGGATCATGTCCTACGTATTACAGTAATTCTTTCCAGAAGAATTTAAATTTGTAAATAATGAAGAGCTCGTACAACTCCTTCTGTTAGCAGCGCTGCTGGGCCTTTTGCCAGTTTGTAAGCTGAAGAATTTTGGTGTTTAGTGCTCCCATCTGTTCGGAAAGCCTGAGGGTGAGTAGTTATCAAAAGCAATATGTGGACTTTTTTATTCCATGTCTGAGATTTTATTACATACTTTGTCACAAAACAGGCCACTGGGGAAAAGAGATTTCCCTCCACCTGAGCCTCTGCCTGGGCAACCTCTGAAGTCCCACATACTTGATTTTTGCCCAATCTTGATCTAAACAGACCAAAATTCACACAAATACATAAAAATTCTCATCCTGATACCTCAGATAGAAATATGACCAAGTGTTTCTCAGTTATGAAAGAATTAAAATCTCAGGCATGTATATTCTCAGTGCAGAGGAATTCAATAAATACAGCTCTGCTTGAATGAGGTCTTTGAAGGCAGCCCCACTGTCAAGGTATAAGGAATCTTTTGTTCCCCAAATAAACACTTCAAATGTGCCCTTCTGCTGCAGCAAGGTTTGAAGGTGATGGCTCCTCTCCCCACGAGGATGGCCAAGTGCACAGGGGGATGTGAGGCTGCAGGCAGCCTGTCTGCTCCAGGGCACTGTCTGCCTGCTGCAAGCCTGTCTGATTCACCCTGTGAAATGGCATTCTCACTGAATGGGATGGGCATTCTCACTTTCAGATGGGTTACCTCAACCCTTCTGGCTTGAATGCACTCCAACATAAAGGTTATTTTCCACAAGTAATCATTTCACTAGAAGCCTCTCAGGACACCTAAGGGCAGGTAGTTTGGCAGCTACAAGCTCCCTACATGCTGTGTTCAATGGGCAGTTTGCTATCTGGCCTCTGTCACACACTGAGGACACCCCCCTCTCCTCCTGTAGGTGATCTCTGCTTGTTCCCCGGGGCCGGGCATGTCAAAAGGGAGTGGCATTCAGTCCTGCAAGCTCTGTCTGTAGATTAATCTCAAGACTAAAAGTTGTCAACAACTTCTCCTTCTGGCAAGACATGAGCTGACACAGATATTGATGGCTCCAGGGCTGGTGGAGCCACCCTGCAGAAAGCAGAGGTGGGAAATGCCAGTCTTTGTAGAAGCCTCTTCCTGATTCATCAAACCCAGTTACTGCACCCAGTAAACTCCAGTGAAATGCCAGAGTATAGATGGAGTAATTCCTACCTCTGCTTTCTATTTCTTCAGGAAGGTTTAACTGTACAAGTTGAGAAACTGAACCCACAAATTGAACAAAATAAGGGGAAAAATCTGAGGGACATTAGATTACAAATAGGTTTTTAATTGTCATTTAAAGTCTACAGTTTATGGACACCGGCTTCTTTAGGGTTTGCTCTTGGCCTGCTTTAACTCAGAAGACTTATTGCAAGCTAATAAAGAGCAGGATCCTAAATGTTTACTGACGTTTCTGCTCTGTTTGTTGTAAACGCTAAGTGTTGTAAGTGTTGTAAATGTTGATAGTTTTTGTTAAGTTCTTCCACTAGAAAACTGGTGGTTTCCTATGGCTGTGTTTTAGCACAGCAGAATCCAGAAAAAATCCAAATGAACTCTATTACTAAAATTAAAACCAGTACTAAGAAAACTCAGAATTCAAACAAGCTCTTCATTTGGAGAAGTCTAGCATGGCAGGCACAAGGGGATAAAGAAGTGTAAAAACAGAAGTCTAAGAAGGAGCTCCAAGATGCCATTTTTTAACACCTTCTTATCTCCAAATCAACCAAATTCCATATTCATTAAAAATAGTCTGTAAGTGTAACTCCACAGTTAACTCAGAGTAGCACATTTGAGTGGTTACACATAACTTAACCTGCATTTATTTTGCAATATCATTACAATTATGAAGCCACTTTCATTCAATCCAGCAGAAGTCTATTGCACATTTTGAAAGTCAGGCCAGCTAGCCTCATTAAAAAAGCTCTCATCAGTTAAAAGTGTCAGAGCTCCTTTTATTTTCCTTAGCCACAATGCATTCCAGTCCTAACGAACCCGGCACACAAAGAGGTTTATTACCGTTTTGCTCGGTTAAGAAACAACAGGAGTCTTCCATGTCAGTGCAGATCATCTAAAACCCCCTCTGCTTTGTATTTGTTATCAGATTTTCTAACCCACCACAGCTAATTAGGCCTTTGCCTTCCAGACCCCAGTTCTTCTCCTACTGCTGCCCTTCAGTTCCAGTTTTACTTGGCTTATGTACATGGAACTGAATAGGCCTGCTTTTGTTAAACTTCCCGGCTTAAGAAGACTTGTTTGGAAAGAGATGAGAAGAATCTAAAACCAGGACCTGAGTGAGATTTAGGCACTTATTCTTTTTCATGTAAATGAGAGGCCCACATTTGAAATATCGTTGAAATTCAAGGCCTTTAGGGCAGGAAATTGCACATTTAGGGTTTTATTCTCAAGCTGGTAGAAATCATTGTAACTCCAGCCATGCATCCGGCTGGAATAATGAGTAACACCGCAGCCGCAGCCGACCACTCGAGAGGCTGCTGCTGCTGTTGCGTGCTCCAAGGGCAGTGCTTGGCAGTGCGTGAGCTCTGTCCGTTCTGGCACTGTGGCAGGTTAAAGAAGCCCGGCAGCCGGCAGCAAAGGTGGAGTGCAGGCGAGGTCGCCATGCGCTGGGAACCCCTGGAGCCCACTGGCTGAGGATGGCGGGGAGAGCGCCCATGTGATGTCTTTTGGGAAATGGTAATCTTACCATCCGCTGTGGCTGTGAAGGGCAGGGTCCAAGAGATAAGGCACAGGCTTTGGCTCCTTGCCACGGCTGGGAAGGCAGATAGAAAGCGATCGCTTCGGCTCGCTGCACAGCTGGTTTAGCCGACTCGGCTGCCCGCGGGGGTAAACACACACAGCGCTGGCACGGGGAGGTGTCAAAAGACATTTGATTTGCTTGCTTGTTTTTGTGTTTGTTTTCAAAGGGAACCACCTTTCCCCCTTTCTCCACGGAATGTCAGCACGGGTAGAAAGCGCGTCTGTAAAGCAGCGTGCCGTGCCGGGAAAGGCCTTACAGAACCGCCCATCTCTGTGATTGCAGCGATTAGGGATGGGGGCACGGCGTGTCCCATGGGAAAGGGGACGGCTCTGGAAGTGCAGCTTAACCAGGTGAAAGGGTCTCTTTCAGCAGCCAAGAAAGCATATCAGTATTGACTGGAAACATTAAGCTCATATCAATAGTTGTATAGTTTAGAAAGTTTGACTTCCTGGAAATTAATTGAACGTTTCTTTTCCAAGTATGAGCACAGTACCCCCTCACGGAGGATCCAATGGATGAACTTGTACTTTTGCATACTTTACAGCGTGGTGCTTGCCATCTGTGACACTTGGATACACATTCTCTGAGAGACTTGTTGGCATTTTTAAAATAAAGGGTTTGGTGTGGTTTTTTTCCGATCTGAAGATGAGCTACAGGAACTACAATTTTATTTAGTTGGATAATAAATTAAATGCACATGATTTGTTTGTCTTTAGCGCCTAATATGTCAGCTTTAAACTTTACAGTTAACAGCTGCAAGGAAGCACGAAATTGGAGTTTTTATTTCCCAGCCACTGTCCAGACAGCTGCAAGCTCAAGATCTGGGTTCTCTATTTTCAATAGTTTCCTCAAAATCTTGAGTTCTAGCCTGTTCCTTTCATTTTCAGTGAATGCTGAGCCATGGTGGAGGATGCAATGGGCACAGGGAGCTTCTGCACGGAGTGGTAAAATTTCCAGTAGTCACCCCATCCAGACATGTGAGTTATATCTGCTAAGGTGAATGTGGAGTACAGAAATCATGTTTAAGTCAAAGTTTTGTCTTCAAGGCTCCTGGAAAGCTCCAGACTAAAACCCAAAAGCAATAAATCTTCTATGCAAGGTGCTACAATTTGTTACGAAATCTTGCTTTTAAAGACCCTTAAAGAACTCCAAACAGAAACAAGTTAGTGACACCACTTTAGAACAGATTTTTAAAGCAGCTATTAAAGAGTCACTGACAATTTTAAAATTACTAGCAATTTATTAGAAAGCTAGCATAATGTCTTAAAACTGCTTTCAGATTTTATCCTTCTACACCTTAGCAGGTGTAGAAGCATCATATTTCTCACTGTTTTGCTAGGAAGTTCCCTGAGCAGAAGATTCCAATGAGCTCTGATTATTTGTGCCTTAGTGACTGTTGACATTCCGCACCTCATATCGTTCGAGTTCTGATGGAAATGTTTCCTATGGCTGGAACATTTAAACTTCCGTTCTCCTGGGTATCTTCCTTTAATAACTTGCAGTAATTTTCAGAGCTCATAGCAAAAGTACTATCTTAGGTCTCGCCTCTCCACCCAGACCCAAAAGATCACAAAACCTGTAGGAATGTAATTAATTTAAGAATTCTACAAATCTCTTTGATATGGCTGCAACTGGCCAAAAATCACTAAGTAGAACAAGGAGAAAGACAAATGGATCTCTAGGCTCTGTAATCATGTCAACAGCCAGATATCTCTAGGAAATTAAACTAAAAATAATTCCTCTGTAAGTTCTTTCTGTGGGACTAGCCTACCCAAGCCACAGGATATTCTCATTAAAGGACTACTCTAGGAAACGGGAAATCTGACTTAAAAGTTCTGTCAAAGGTCCAAAATACATTATATAACATTTGATTATTTTCTCCAGTGTAGTCATCCTGAGTATTGATTGTCAGGGCTCTAAGTCTGGAAGATTAACCTTGAAAATGCCATGTCATCTTCCACTCTGTTGTTCTGCTAAAGTTTCCTTTCTCCTCTCGTTCTTCATGGCTAACACATCTATAAAACCTGCTGTCTGTGTGAACATTGCATAGGTGCATGTGCACTTATTGAAATGTAAAATTCATACTAGAAAATTCTTGGTGTTAGGCTTCTATTTCCAGCACAGCTAATAATTCACACTACATATACATGAGTGTATATATATATATAAAACAAAAACAATAACAATAATAATAATTCCCCAGTATATATGTACATATTTGGTAACTGTTCCTTTAAGGTGCCAGAAACGAGGCAGCCAGGGATCAGTTTAGGCAACATTGTAGGCTGTGTGTAGGCAGTGAGAACCTAGAATATGAATTCTGGCTCAGTTTTGATGTAATCTCCACTGAAATTAGGGGAGTTGCTCTGGATTTACACGGATGTTTATGAGAATGGAGCCTGGCACAGAGCCCTGTGGCTCAGGTTTTATCATACATACAAAATATCACCTAATTGTACTTGCTTCTACAAGATTAACCCAGATGGTGAGATTTCTGCATGTAAATAGCAACGAAATACATTGTGTAATCCCCATGACTGATGTTTTTGAGCACGTTTTAGGCAGTGCTGTGGGGGCTGTCTGCACCAGACTCATTACCTACTGGAGGGCTGACGGTATCAGCACAAAGGCTGGTTTGCAGTGTCTCCTCTGATGTCAAATCAAGCCAAAACAAACCGCTTCAAAGCAAGGATGTATGGAAGGCAAAAAATTTCTGATTCACTCTCCCCTGAAGGAGAAGGTGTAATGCTGACATGTGTGTAGCTTTTGTCCTACGTGCCTTCCTCTCCCCACTTTCCCCACTGATACATTTACAAGCTTCTTGACACAGAGATAGGAATTCACATAACTACACAAGTTCAACAGCTCTCACTACTTTTTCCTCAAGTGACTGAGAAGACTCTCTGTAACACCACAGCTACTTGCTGTGAACATGATCAAAGATTAGGCTGACACGTGAGGATTTATGGCCAAGGTAAAGATGGGTGGTTTTAATGGGAGGGTTAACTGTGATCTTATCCTGCGCTGGTTCGTTCCCAGTTAATTTCACATGGAGGGCCAGCTCCAACTCTGTCAGATCTCCCAGCTCTGTGAACTCAGGAATCACAGCTGAAAAAAGAAAAGTCACAGACGACTCTGCCCTTAGGTTACCCATGTTTTGAAAGGCACAAATTTGGCCTCTTTTACCTAGAAAACCCTAGAAAGCACGTGCCAGATGCAAGCAGGAGCATGTGGGCCTGTGATGAAAGCTGGGTTTATGACAAAAGCCCAGCATCAGGTGAGCTCCATAACAAGCTTGGTTAGAATTGGAAAGTCTAATTAAGCAGCAGCCAAACAAAGGACAAATAGCTTTGTACTCATAGTGCTCTACTGAGAGAGAGTAAAGAATCCACCCAGCTCCTACCAAAATTAAAGACATATTTATAAACAGAATTCTTTCTAACAAAAAGACAAATCTCATCCTTTTGTAACTGTCCTGAGGTCAATGGAGAACCCTGAGGGATTAATTAAAATCAGAAAATTCATAAAACTTTTCTATGATGTGCCAGCTGGTCTTAAACAGGGAAGTATATTAATGGTTTCTCAACAAACATGTTGCAAGATTAGCTTCTTTTATTCAGCAATTCTTGTGTTCAGAAACTGTCTCTTTTTTTCTTCTTTGCAGAAACAATATTCCCAGTACTGTTGGAAAAAGAAAAAAACCAAACTAATACTCTTTGGATGGATTCTAAATCTTTAATTTGTGAAGACATTGTTCTGGAAGTTCTGGAATCTATTTTGTTTTTCTTTTTATTATAATTCGCAGAAAAATTTTTGCTCTGTAGAAAATGATAAGGATGTTTTAAGTTGTTAATTAAAAAATTCATTATTTTGGTTAACTGTGTCTTGTCAAAAAAGTCAGAATAAAAATGTCATAGTCACAATCCACTTGGTCCTTTGAGCCAGATTTTCAATACAAGACTTAATGTTTATAAATTATATTGAAAAATGTTTTGTAGTTTCAATAGGAATTGCAGTGCCTCTTTAAACAATTCTCTCCAACGAAACTATTTTTACAGTTTCTTTTACTTCAATAGAGAATATGCATAACATCTACAGAAATCCACTAAGATAAATTGAGTAAAGAAATTTAGCCATTAGGAATATTCTTACAACTTCACATATTTGTTTTAGCAGCTTGAAGAAATAGCTCATTCTATATTTATTGTATATCAATAATCCTATTCTGTATGTAATTTTCCTTCCATTTTTCTTTATTTTTTAAAGAAATTAGCTTTACTTATTAGGCCCTCCCAGTTCCCTGAGCTTCCAACAAAAAACGGTTTATTTAAAAAAAATAAGAGCATATTTCCATTTCAATGTGTTACAGTAACTTGCTATTTATTTTAAAACTGAGTGAACAATACTATATTAATATTTTCTAATAACCTCTCATTCCCAAATCTCAGATTATTTCTAACACAAAGTTGAATATGAACATAAAATACAGTCAAGCTGTGTGTGCAGGAGCAAAAGGGCAGAACACAAGTAATACTATAGAAAAACAAAAGGAGCAACAGCAGAACCAAGATTTTACTTCTCTGAAAACTGAAAACTTCCACTTATTTTTCTATCTCTGCTCTCCATCTTTTCGGAAGGCATAAAGACATCTTCAGGAAAGACAATTATGGGAAGATGTGCTCTTGTTGCGTGAAACACCATTGTAATAGATGGTTGAGAGATGTATGGATTGCAGAAGAGGGAACATCCCCACTGTACATTTGTAGACTTATTTTGTGGCACAAGAAAAAATCTCTATAGAAACATTACATCCCACAGCACAGTTCCTGGAAGTTCAAGAACTGGCTGCAACTATAAGAACTATACTAAGAACTATAACAAAATTTTATTACATAAAATCATAATGACTTATTACTAGCAATTAATTTTAAACTGTAAGAAGCTCTGTTTTAGGAATGTCTTGACTGGACGTTCGGTGGCTTATTTGTACAGACAGAAAGCAAGCTTCTGAGCTTCAGCCAAATCCAGAACCATCTAAACTACATAAGGCCTTACTTCTCAAAGCTGAGCATGTTACACAAGAAACGTTTTTGATCAGTTAGTGGTTACATTTCTGCTGGTTCTGTGCAAACAGCCGTCCACTTTTCTCCAGGCTGGTCCCATCACATTTTTGGAGTAGCAGAATATGATAGACAGCAGTCAAAAAAGCCTTGATCCAATTGCCATAGATGTTCAGAGGGAATCTTTTATGCCACCAATTTTGCTTGGATTTGATCAGAAGCAAACGGATTTTCAAGACTATTTAATCCTAGCATAACTCTATCTTTTCCAGTACCTGTCCACAACTGCAACAAAAAAATGTGCAAAGGTGGAGGTCACTTGAACGAATGCCCAGGGGAGACATGGAAGGCAACATTAGGCAACACTCCTCACCTTCTGGAGCATGTCTTAGGGTTTCTCAGGCCTTAACCTCTCTCCCCTTCTCTTTCCTCTCCTTGCTCCTTACCTTTCCCATATTATCTATCCAGGTCAGATCCTCTGTTTCCATTGCTTCCACAGGCCCACACCATATGAGAAAAAATTGCGAGCAGGAAAAGAAGAATACAAAATGAAGCCAAACCTCACTCATCACGTCACAGCACGTCTCCGCACTTTGGAGCCAGACATGGTCCAGGACAGACCAGGTGAAGATATCAATGGCTCTCTCCTCCTTATAAACCCCCAAGCTGCAAATCTGAACATGGAGATACACATGAAAGGATTTACATGAGTCCATGAACCCAAAACAACTGTTGAAAGTTATGTATCTAGTGCAATAACTTCTTCATCAGCAGGGCAGCACCAGTGAACCTTAACGATGAGTGTGAACTTCTGTTGCCCTCAGCACCCTTTCAAATTCAATTTCCATTGATCTCTTAATTTCTCCTTCCTAATAGACATCTGTATCTCTGATGCCTTAGGTTTTAACTTTCGTATTTTTCAAATCCTACTGCCTAGTGTGTAACTCTGAAGTTTCTTGTAGCATGTTAACTTCTGCTCTCTCATGCTAGGTAGGCATAGCAAAGCCTCTCCAGGCCTGCTCTCCAAGGACACTCAGACCGTCCTAGGCCCAAAAAGTATCAACCAAAAGCCTCTAAAGGAAAACTACATCATTAACTGAAGCCTTAACTGGAGAATTAACCCTGATATGCAAATGAACCAAACTTATAAAAGTGTGAAGAACTCACACCCTGTCGTCCATCTTGGGGTCCATCTGGCCTCTGGCTCCCCAGGGTGTACCTTTGAATGCCTTTAAAATAAATACCTACCTTTATTCCCTTATTCTTGTCTAGTCTCTGTTTTTAGGTGGCCTCTTCAGGCATCATCTCTGTCTTGTACTTCAGGGTTAGTTGCAGGCCATTCTCGTTTACCTTGTGCTCATTTAAGGGATACACAATAAGCAAGAAACAGCAGCTTCCTTGCATCCACTTTCCCCCCACCCCCAATCACTCAGTAAATGATATAGTAATTGTTTATTGGAAATTACCTCACAGTTTCCTAATTTTGTCGCGTGATCTGAAGAACAGTTCTATTACAACACACAAATGCCTTGGAAGTATTCAGCTGGAACCTATAACCACAGATGATTCCTGAGTTGTTGGCAGCTAAAATGTAACCCACATTTGTAAGTGGCAAATTATATGAAAATAATAATCTTTTTGGAGATAGATATTCCAGAACTCACAATGCAAATAGATAATAAAAATGATTGTGTAAGGATGGTTTGGAGAAGTGTCCTGGGTTGCAGTGTATTCTATTACCATCCTCAGGAGCCGTTGAAACCAGGTGGGGCAGTGTTTCCTTGCCTCCTCCCCCCAGACTATCTTTCTGTTAATGGCCCATCATTGTCCTGCCGCCTGACTCAGAGATAACTCCCTCCGGACTATCTCCTGTTAATGAGCCTAATCAACACTCTGCCTCATGACTCGTTACCCCATTGTGAGATGCTCCACCCAGAGGGAGGAACCAAGCATCCCATCGTGGATATAATCTGAGGCTGAACACCAGAGACACTGGCTTCCCACTGGATTTCCAGAGGACAGGAGCTACACAGCCACCATTGGACTTCCTGAGGAAGAGCAGACTGTTTTACTACAGGATCACTGCTTCAGAGGACTGCAGCCACCATTCTACCAGACTGCTACCACCACCCTGCCTAACAGGGTGTCAGGTTGTACCTTGACTCTGTCAGTTTGACAGTGTTTTCTTTTACCTTTTTCCCCCCCTTTTCTTTAATTTCCATTAAATTGTTATTCTGACTTAGTGCCTCCCACTGGTTTGTTTTCAAACTAGTACAAGAAGCATTATTTATATGAAATGTCCATACATTCAAAAAAACTCCCCAAATAAAACAGGATACTCCTGTGCTGACATTTTACAATTAGTAAATACTCACATGAAAAGTGTACTTTTTAAATTTGAGAAGTATGAATAGATTTTGCCAGCACAAAGACCTCTTGCTGCCTTCTTCCTCTTAACTCCCTACCTTTTTTATTGTATAAGTAGGTAGGTTTGCACAATATTTCTGTACGTGAAATTGGTGCATATAATATTTAAAAGACGAGCATTTTTAACAAAAGCAGAACAAGTAGGAAATAGAAGTATTAGCAAAACCACTCTAGAGTTATAACAAGCAATGGATGTTGAAATCACTGCGAATAACAACATAGGATGTTTTGATGATCAGTTCAAGGTGAACTAAATGCTTCTACAGTTTCTGTCAAATATAATTGCAGTAGCCCAGAAAGCATGAGTGCTGCAACTTTCATTAAATTTAACTGTTACCCTTCCTAGCATCAACCTCTTAAATCTTGGTAATGAGCAGCAGGAATTTCAGTAAGGTCAGAAATAACTATGATTTTCTAAAGAATTTCTACTTCATGCATATATCCATTTTCAGCAGTTAAAGACACCATCAACAGACCTTTTTTCTACTTACTGCCTCTGATTTACTGGCTGACTTTGTTATTTCCTTTGTGCAGTTTATAGGACATAATTATCTAAAACGGAAAGGAGAGAACTTCTAATAGACATTTTTCTGCAGACAGTTTCTGCTTTATATTTATTTAGTTCACCAGCCTCTCACATCGAGGAAGATGTACTGGCTTGCAGAGGGAATAAAAATGGCAGAACTGTGATGAAAATAACTGATAAATAGTGAAAGATATATTACCCAATCATTCATTATTTCAGCCGTGTAGTTTCTGTACTATAAAATCAAAACAGAAATTAAGCCATCACTTGCAAAATGCATCAAAGGTCCTTGTGACTGTAGGGACCCAGCACAGGATTTATACTCCTTTTAAAGCAAACAGTCTCTTTGAGAAATGGTGAATCAACCATCCAGCTGCAAAAAAGAGTGCTTTGTTTCATTTTCAGGTTATTTAACCCCATTTTCAAGATGCCTCCATCAATTTCAAAATGAAAATAATTTTGAAATGAGGAGTCCAGACATGCTCTGCTGAAAATGTTTAAACTAGGCTACCAGCACTACCAAAATTAGAATTTTCTTAGCTGTTTATGTCACATGCATAGGAGACACCACGCTGTACAAAGCCCAATTTGTAAATTGACTCTCAATCTCACTTACATATTGCATAGGCCCATCTTACAATTCAAGTGCATATTATTTCCCAACACTTAATTAGAAAGGATGCGTGTCTGAACATGAGTTACTACATCTTGATTCTTCTCTTGATGAGGCAGTTCAGTAGCAACATTGAAAGCTGAGTGAAGTGAATGAAAGGGAAATCGTCCCAGATTTTTGTTTGGAAGATGAGCACCAGAGAGCAGCAGTTCCCAGGAGATGGAGAGCTGTCAGCCAGCAGAGCAGCTTCCACTGTACTCAGTTTTGCTGTGCAAAACAAAGCTGCAGCTTGTGTTTAAAAAGCTGCAACTTTGTTCTCGTGTTCTTGTGTTCTTCTAACAAGCTCTTTTAGTTTAAAAATGAGATTTTGTGTTATTAAAAATGACTGTGATTATTTTAGAGAACAGGTTTTTTTGTTTGTGCTAGACCCAGCTCACCACGCCTTTCCCCTATTCCTATTTCAGGGATTTCTGTGTCTGTGAATTTTCAAAGTTTGAAAGGGAAGGTGCTAATCCGCACATTAGATATGGTGCAGGAGAATCCTGAAGTGCCTGGTGAGTGTCCCTGGCACTTAGCTTTCAGTGCCATTAGAACTTCACAGCTCAGGCTTATGTTACTAATTTTCCTCCCTTCAATTACAGCATACTCTTTTTTTCTACCCAAACCTGCTACCTGTGTAACCTTCTCGGTTGAGGGAATACTACTTTTAACATGACAGACTTCAGGCTTGGAGAATTATCAGCTATTTTGAGCTGTTTGGAAGCGTGAGAGAATCTTGCTCTTTTCCTCCAATCTTTTCTGTGCAGCTGAGCTTCACCACAATCATCAGGCCCCGTCTCTCTTGTCTCAGCACTGCCATATAACAGATTGCTAGAGTGAACAAAAGCACACAAAGAATTTAAAGATGACATGCTGGGTCAGAACAAGGGTCCGTCTATCCCGTCTGGCCGCAGCAGCTGCAGGGAGAGTCCATGAGAAAGAGGCTGACTATAATCCTTATATTCTTATATTTTCCCAGTATCTAGAAATCAGGGATTAGGGACTTGCTGAGCAGAGCTGCTGGTTTAACACTCAAATACCTCACTCCGTGTAGCCACGTGATTTTATTTTAAAACTCTTCATATGCTAAACCTCCATGGCATCCTTTGGCACTTCCACAATTTTATGTATGCTATGTGGAAAATTATTTTCATTTGGTTTAGGTGTGCTGTTAAAGCTTTCTGCTGAATGATCCTTGTTCTTGTATTGGGAAAAGCAGAATTGTTCGATCTTCCTGTTCTCCATATCATTCAAGATTTTCATACATCTTAGGTGTGTCCTGCTTGGACCTTTTTCCATAATTAGCAGTCTTCATATATAAAGCTCCACTTTGCACAGAAGCCTCTGCTCATTTGTTACCTTTCTTTCTGAAGTTTTCTAACTTCCACCACCTTTATGAGACAGGGGCTGAGGCACAAGCCAACCCTGTCTCTAAGCTGTGACTGCATTATTCAAATAACGCTGCTTTCTCTTAGTCCATCCCTAATGTTGTTCAAAATTTATTTGCTTGCTTTTGACCACGAAAGGTTGTCTAGCAGATGTGTTTGGAGAACTGTCCTGAGTTGTCCCTCATCTCCAAAACAAAACCAGCTAAATTTTGATCCGATAATTGCCAAAGTGCACTTAGGACTGCCTTCCCAAGAGTGTATTACCTCACATTTATCAGGGATTAATTTTATCTTCCATTTTATCACCCATTCAGCGTGATGCAAACTTTTGAAATTCTTCAGTATGCTTTGGTTTCAATTGTTCTGACTACTTCCAAACCACCAGCAAACTTTCCCCTCTCAATGTTCTTCGACTTTTCTAGGTGATTTGTGGCCATTCCCAGCCAGATTCCCCTGGGATTCCCCGAGTAACTGCTCCAGGAAGAATAGCAACCATTTATTCCTGCCTGCTGCTCCATCTCCTTTGAGCAGTTATTAATGTGCAGCAATCTCCCCCTGACGTTAGGTTTCTGTAAGATTGTTTAGGAAGGGATATTTTAGAAAGGTTTAGGAATCCAAAGGTAATTTTTTTCTCAAGTCGCCCTTGTCTACAAGGGCAATGATCCTTTCAAAGAACTGTACAGGATTTGTGAGGCATAATTTCTTTATTTATGAACCCTGTCCACTATCTCCAGTAAGCTGTATATATTCATGTCTACTAATTCTGCTCATTATTATAACTTCCATCAGTCTGCCTCAGCAGGAAGTCAAATTTACCATTCTCTGGTTTCCTGGCTCCCCTCCGGAGATTATTTTAAAAATTGAGGCCACATTTGCCACCTTCCATTACTCTGGAACGTGGGCCAATGTAAGCTATAAGTTACACACTACTGTGAAAAGTTCAGCAATTTTATATTTGAATTCCCTTAGATCCCTCGAGTGATTGTTACCTGTTCCTGGCAATGTGTTGCTACTCACTTTGTTGATTTGCTCTAATACCTCTCTACTGACAGTTCAATTTGACATAACCCCTCAGCCTCACCCCTGTAAATAAAGAGTTGTTGTGCAAACTTCCTTATTTCTCCTTTTCTCCTTTTCTCCTTTTCTCCTTTTCTCCTTTTCTCC